>NC_067241.1:16247611-16287436 GCF_019924925.1 Ctenopharyngodon idella
CATACAAAATTTGTGGAAAAAGACACATTTTCAACCAATTCTGTAGAATGACACATATAAGAATGCTAAAATTACGTTAGGTTCCTGTGACGGGTTGGTTTAGGGATAGTGTAGGGAAGGGTCATACTACAGTGACTTAAGATTTTGTCATACATTCTTACATATGATTTTAAGATGTTGTCTTTTTTGGGTCCGACTGAAGGACACACAATGTCGTAAAGTCCTCATCTTACTGTCTTAGTGGGGTCATTTGGACCTCATAAAGTAGTATAAACAAGGATGTGTGTGTGTGTGTGTGTGTGTGTGTGTGTGTTTGGTCATTTCCTGCGTCTGTTGCTCGTCTCTGGTGTTGGCAGGCGTGTCTCTGGTTTATCTGTCGCTGGACAGTAGAGATAGACAGAGAGGAAGACGAGCGAGACTAATGTCATCATCACCGCTGGGATTGATGGGAAATGAGCTCAAGCGAGGCCAGCGTTGCATCAGATCTGTTGACTTCATTGATCCAGTAAAAGACATGCCAGGAATTTCCAACATGACACAAATAATCAGCTGAACGTGCTTGATTTGTGACGCAGACGTGAGATCTAGAAAATAAGTATGAAATTAAGAGAATAAACTGCTGGTGTGTGACTTTCAGGTGTTGTAGGATGATGGATTCTGTCACAGGATTGATCACTGGGGTAAGAGCTTTATTCCTTCAATCTTTTGTTCATTTTTTTCAAAATGTTCTTCTTGTTCCTCCTGTTTGTGTTTCTGGCAGATTCTGATAGTTCAGACCTGTTATTTTTGCTCTATGTAAATCACAATCAGTGTTTTTAGTCACAATCATTGGTTCAAAAAGTTTTAGTATCATTTAAAAACTATTATAATTTTTATTAATATTATTAAATTATTAATATTATTAAATAGTATTTATTTGTACTTTTTCCATTTTTATTTTGACGTTTTAGTTGTTGGCATTTTTTTGTCAAGTTTTTGATTTTTTTAATATAACTATATACACTGATGAGCCAAAACTTTATATGCTGTTGGTCGTCTGTGTGATGCTAACACCGTGTCGCGCCGCAGCAGCTAAAATCTGTTCACTTCTGAACTAAAATTTCCTGATAATTTACTCTCCTCCATGTCATCCAAGATGTTCATGTCTTTCTTTCTTCAGTGGAAACGAAATGAAGGTTTTTGAGGAAAACATTCCAGGATTTTATAGTGGACTTCACTGGGGTTCAACGGGTTGAAGGTCCAAATGTCAGTTTCAGTGCAGCTTCAAAGAGCTCTACATGATCCCAGACGAGGAATAAGAGTCTTATCTAGAGAAACCATCGGACATTTTCTAAAAAAAATAAACATTATATACTTTTTAACCACAAATGGTCATCTTGCGCTGCTCTGCGATGCTCCACGCATTACGTAATCATGTTGGAAAGGTCACCCGTTGAACCCCAGTGAAGTCCACTATATGGAGAAAAATCCTGGAATGTTTTCCTCAAAAACCTTCATTTCTTTTCAACTGAAGAAAGAAAGACATGAACATCTTGGAAGACATGGGGGTGAGTAAATTATCAGGAAATTTTAATCCTGAAGTGAACTAATCCTTTAAGCATTTGCCTATTTAAATCCAAACAGCGTCCTTTTTTTGGCCGGGTAATTAGTTCATGCGTTCATGACCTCAAGGCTAGATTACTGGGTGGTTGCCCTGCACGCTTAATAAACAAACTCCAGCTGGTCCAAAACGCAAAACTAGAACCAGAAAGTATGACCATATTAGCCCGGCTCTGTCAACACTGCCTATTAAACATCGTATAGATTTTAAAATCTTGCAAATTACTTACAAAGCACTAAATGGTTTAGCTCCCAGTACCTGAGCGAGCTCTTAATGCATTATAGTCCTTCACGTCTCAGAATTCTGGAACAGTTTTCCTAGCAGACACACTCTGTCAGTTTAAATCTAGACTAAAAACGCATCTCTTTAACCTGGCATACACATAACACATTATCAATTTATATTTTCACATCCATTAAAGAGTTGTTAGGCTGAATAAATTAGGTCAGCCGGAACCGGGAGCACTTCCTATAACATCAGATGTACTCGTTACATCATAAGAAGAATGGCATCTACGCTAATATTAGTCTCTCAGTTTATCCTAAGGTTACCGCAGTCAGCCAGATCTGGGCCGTATCCAGACCGCAACATGTGGCTATGTTAGGAGATGATCAGCTGTGACTGGTCATAATGTTTTGGCTCATCAGTGTAGTGTTTATTGTCTGAATCTTCATTTTGAGGTGGAACTAGTTTTCTAGACGGTTACATATTTAGTGAAGGTTAGCAGGTTTATATGTGGTCATTAAAGACGGTGTTTCTCAGTCTCATATGATTATACTTCACAAACAGTGTGATAGTTGAAATCTCCGCTGTACATTTATTACCGTAAACACATTTACTGTTCATTTATTCTGTTAAATCTTCTGTGTGAGCAGGCAGCAGGGGGCGGAGCTCAAGCTGATGAGGGCGTGGAGGAAGGGGGCGGAGTCAGGCGGCGGGTCCCTCACATTGAAATGAAGCTGGTCTCGCTGGAGGAGGGGTCAGAGGCCACGCTGAACAGTGACATCACTGCCATGATGCTGCAGCAGCAGATGGACCGCAGGAAAGCAGCCGTGTACCTCACGCTGATCGGCCTGCTGATATTCAGCACAGGTCATCACACACACACACACACACACACACTGGTATTCCTATCATCAAGGGTATTAGTACAGTATCCTCAGAGTTCGGTCTCCTCTGCAGCGTTCCTGCTGGGATACGTGGCGTTCCGTGGGATGTGCCATCTGTGCGGGGACGAGGGGGACCTGATTCCTCTGAGCGACGCGGCGGGAGCGGACCACTCGCCCGAGGGAGGGGTGCTGTACATGGCCGAACTCAGAACCATGCTGAAGAAATACCTGAGGGAGGAGCGGATCGAGAGCACACTCAGGTCAACACTCACTACAACCACACGCTACAATCCATGATTTCTAACTGAAACACTTACTAAAAATTAATTAAATTATAAAAAAGGTCAAATTAAAATAAATAATTATGAAATAGGAACTGTCACAATGAAACACATCATACAAATGCCAAAATAAAATAAATAAATGATTTAAAAAAAAAAACTCTTACTAATAATTAATTCAGTCGTAAAAATGTCAAATTAATATAATGGATTTTAAAATAGGAAATATCAGAATGAAACACTAAAATTAAATCATGTAAATGAAAAATTAAAATAAATGATTTTAAAATAAAACATTTACTAATAATAAATTCAGTCATAAAAATGTCAAATGAAAATAAATTAATGTAAAAAGTAAATCATAAAATAAAAAATAAAATAAAACTCAAAAAATAAACATTTACTAAAAGTAAATCATAAAAATAGAAAATTAAAATAAGTAAATAATTTTAAAATAAAACAAAAATAAAAAGCTTACTAAAAATGTCATATAAATAAATGTCAAAACAAATCAAAATAAAATATTGCTAAAACTGAATTAAATTATAAAATATCCAATTAAGACAAATAAATGGTTTTAAAATAAAACACTGAAAATAAAACACTACAATTAAATCATAAAATGTAGTTAAAACAAAGGATTTAAAAATAAAACAATAAAATAAAACACTTACTAAATTAATCAAAACATAATGTCAAATTAAAATGAAACAAATTAAAAATAAAACTACTAAAAATTAATGAAATTATAAAATGTACAATTAAAACAAAAAAATGATTTTAAAATAAAACTCAAAATTATCAAAATTTTAAAATAAAACTCAAAAAATTAATTATTAAATGACTATCAAAAACGTACAAAAATGAGTTTCGCTGCATGTCATGTGACCACTAACCAGCATCAGAAACCCGTGAACACGTGAATGTGAAGTTGAAATCGGGACGTGACCTCTGACCTTTGACTGGAGCGCTGATGGTGTTTTGTGGTGGTTTGGTTCAGGCGCGTGAGCCGGGCGTCTCATCCTCCGGGATCTTCAGAAGGGAACGCTGTGGCCAGAGATATCCTGCAGAACCTGCAGAACCTCCGCATGGATCACACCTGGACCGACTCGCACTACGCCACGCTGCAGTTTCCCTCCAGGTCAGCGCAACATTCTCAACCTATTAACTACATTACCCACAATGCTGTTCAGAAAATTCCACCAATCAGAGAGTATCTGCGAGCAAATCGCGCCAAAGGAGCTCTTTAGCTCCGCCCACTCTCTCTCGGACACACTCAGACGTCTGTTCTGCTCTTGTAGGACGCAGCGGAACACTCTCTGGTTGGTCGATTCTGAGGGGGCGGAGCTTGAAGAGATCGTGTTAGACCGCGAGGGATACTGCGCCTACAGCGCCACGGGAACAGCCACGGTAACCACGACGACCGCAGCCGTTCATAAACCCGCGCAGCCGAGTGTGTGTTCTTATATGTGTGTGTGTTGTTTCAGGGAGGCGTGGTGTACGTGAACTACGGCCGCCGCAAGGACTTCGAGCAGCTGCGCGCGCTGGGCGTGTCCCTCAACGGCTCCATCGCCGTGGCGCGGGTGGGCGGGGACGTGAGCTTCGCAGAGAAGGTGTGGCACGCGCAGGAGGCGGGGCACGTGGGCGTCCTCATCTACCCCGACCCCGCCGACGTACCCCAGGATCCACGGCGACTCGGTCTCCATAGCAACGCCGTCATCTCAGAACACGTACGTAACAGTCGACCCTTCATTTCTAGAGATTCAGAAAGTCTTTCTAGTCTTTACTTCATTTTTGAGATGACTTTTACACTGACTTTTCTTAATATTGTTTTTTACTAAATTTATAAAAATATTTTATACAATTTTATAATAAAATAAATTATTACATTTATAATTTTTTCTAGCACTTTTTGATAAAAGTGTTTAAAATTCATATTATATAGTTCATTAAATGATTAAATAATATTAATTAATTAAAAATAATTATAGTTAAATATAGTTAAATTTTTCTAGCACTTTTTGATAAAAGTTTAAAATTAGTTTAAAATTCATATTTGACTTTATGTGGTATTTATGTGCAGTTTGTGTTTTTTAATCATTGTTTATACTGCTGTCTATTTTAAGTAATAAAATTAAAAATAATTATAGTTCATTAAATGATTAATTAAATAATATTATTGACTCTTTTCTTAATATTTTTACTCCTTTACTAAATTTGTAAAAACATTTTAAAGTTACATTTTACTAGCACTTTTTCAGAAGAATGTTTAAAAATCATATTTCACGTCATGTGCTTTTTGTTTGCCTTTTTTGTTTTATTTAATTTTTTATACCGATATCTATTTTAATGGAAAAGAAATTTTTAAAAAAATTAATTCTAGTTGTAAATGATAGATTTAAACTTTAATGACTTTTTTCCTGATTTTTAAGAGTTGAAATTTGCCAGAATTTCCCTGTAATTGTCCCTGATTATTTCTTATTAAAAACTGTATTTACTCCTCATTAATAAATTTATAAAAGTAGTTTAAACTCAACTTTTTCATATGAATATTTAAAAATTATATTTCACGTCATGCTGTATTTATATGTGCAGTTTTTGTATATTTTTTTATACTGCTGTCTGTTTTATTTTAAAAAATTAATTCAAAGAGCTTTAAACTTTTTTTTTGCCACTTTTTCCCTAATGGTGAAATGTTAAATTTGCATAAATGTTAATAATAAACACAATAAATGTTAAATAAATACATTTCAAAATGTTAAAATCATATAATTTTTTTTTTTTTTTCATAAGAAAACTAATCATGTTTTCGCTTCATGTGCAGTTTGTATTTTTACTCTTTTACCGTCACACCAGACGTTTTACTGAACCATTTAGAGTTAGTGATGTCATCTGCTCTGTTTCCTGTCAGGTGCATCTGGGCTCCGGTGACCCGTTCACACCTGGATTTCCCTCTTTTAACCACACCCAGTTCCCATCCACCCAATCCTCAGGCCTGCCAATCATTCCTGCTCAGCCAATCAGCGCCAACGTTGCTTCCAAACTGCTGAGGTCGGTCCCGCCCCTTTCCTCACTCATGTTTGTACACAGTATGTGACCAGGACATTGAGATGTATTTATTTGTGTGTGTGTGTGTGTGTGTGTCAGTCAGTTGTCCGGCCCCGATTGCCCGCGGGGTTGGCAGGGCCGGTTGCCGTACGTTCAGTGTGTTTTGGGGCCGAGCTTCACGGGGCCCTCTGAGCGCAGGGTGAAGATGGCCGTCTATAACACCATGAAGCCGGTGCTGCTCAACAACATCTTTGCCTCCATAGAGGGCAAAATCGAACCCGGTACGTCATGTTGAGTGTTTGTGAGCTGCAGATCAGCAGATGAATGTATTAAACCGTCATCTGTGCTTCTTTCTGTCAGATCACTATATAATTGTCGGGGCCCAGAGGGATTCATGGGGCCCCGGAGCCGTGAAGTCTGGAGTCGGAACGGCCCTCCTGATGGAACTAGCAAGAACCTTCAGCAACATGGTGGAAAACGGTAAACACGCTTTATAATTCATAGATTGAAGGACTCGGGTCATGAGGAATCAATTTTTCCTTGATCTTTTGAGAAAGATTTTTAACTGTAATTTTTATTATTAGGGGTCAAGCACCGAAGGTGTGTAGGCACCTATTGTAAATCACTGTGTTCTTCTTCTTCTTCTGTTTCTTCCGCTCTGGGAGTCTATGGCAGCCCATAGAACCGCTTGCGGGAAAGTTATGAAATTTGGCACACAGATAGAGGACAGTTCAATCCCTCTAGCGCCACCAGCTGTCCAAATTTGCACTCCCGCTTATGCTAATAACCTTTGAACCGCAAGGGCTAGAAACAAAATTATTTTTTCCTCTGACTCCTTTGCACCTAATGACATCATTTTGGCACCCAATTTTTCCGCCATTTTGAATTTCCAGATTTTCACAAAAATTGAACCAGATCATCTTCAGACCATGCAGACAAAAAGTTGCTGTATCTCCTCAACGCTCCTCCATCGTATTCAGACCAAACTTGGTACATGTCATCACAAGCATGACCTGAGGTTACATGCTGCGTTTCGGCACAGTGCCACCTACTGGTCCGGAGATATGAAAAACGTCTTTTTTTGCTTATAACTTCTGAACACTTTTCCCAAAAATGGTAAAATTGGGGCGACATACTGAGTTGAATGATATTCAGTGTTCCCATATTCACTATTTTTGGGCGTCTGCCATTTTGAATTTTGTCGTAAAATGCTGTATTTTATGAACGCATTAGCGTATCGGCATGGTGCCGATGACATGTACTGAGTGTATGTGTTTTTGACACCATGCCCTGACAGTACTCAAAAAGTTTTGGGGCAGCGCCACCTTGTGGTCAAATGTGATAACAAAAATGTTAATAACTTTTGATTACATTAGCCTATTGTAATGCAACTTAATAGATTCCTTGAGTCATGCTGAGAACATAGATACCAATTTTGCCATAGTCGGCCAAACTTCCTGTCCGCCATTTTGATTTTCTTTAAAAAAACTACTTTTTCGAATTCCTCCAAGACCATTGCTCCGATTTTCACCAAAATCAAATCTTATCATCTTCAGACCATGCCGACAAAAAGTTATGGATTTCAAGTCGATTCATCACCGTTTTCATATACCGCAGCAACAAAGTTGAGGCTTGATGCCAAAATGACTGAGGCTGTATCTCTGCACTGCTTTCCCTGTAGACACCAAACTTTGCATGTTTCATTGTCACCTCACTCTGACCACACCACATCAGTTTGGTCACAGCGCCACCTATTGGTCGACTGTGATAAACCTCTCAATCACATTTCTAATGACTGTATTTATGATTTTTCAGCCAATTTGTCTAAAATCATCTTAAAAAGTCGTTACTAGCTTGTTGTTGCAGCTGGTCTGACGCTCACAGTCATGTTGGCATGGTTTATCGTGCTCTTTGTGCTTGGCCCCGTAATTGCTGCTTGCAGCTATATTTTATCCTATATCTAGATGATCAGGTGTGTTGCTAAAATGTCAGAGATTTGACCCTTACATCTGTGTAGACACACACATTCACAAACACACTCACACACACACACACACACACTGACCTGTCTGATGGTCTTCAGGCTTTTACCCCAGACGCAGTTTGCTTTTCGTCAGCTGGGATGGAGGAGACTTTGGGAATGTTGGTGCCACCGAGTGGCTGGAGGTCAGAACTGCACACAAATATTTACACAGAATACAACAAACACACGAATTGATAGATAGATAGATAGAGACTCATGTTGACTCTGCTGTTGCTTGTAAACGTGTGTTTGACTCTCTCTGTATTTTCAGGGTTATCTGACGATGCTGCACCTGAAAGCTGTGGCGTATTTCAGTCTGGATCAGGCCATCCTGGGTAAAACACACACACACACACACACACACTCACTCGTGTGAGAGAGAGTTTCTACAGCAGAATAATCTAAACCTGTGTGTGTAGGTGATGATAACCTCTCCGTCTACTCCAGTCCTCTGCTCACGGATCTCGTCGAAGGAGCCATCAAACAAGTTTGTGTGTCTTACACTTTCTTCTCACAGTGTATATCGTATACCTGGAAACAGTCGTAAAGCAGCACGATTCACCTGAACAACAGGAAATGCAGTGTCGTCATGTGTTTTGAGAAGACTTTGTGTTGCAGGTTGAGCATCCCAAACACACGGGCCAGTCGATTCTGTCTCTGGTGCAGCGTCAGGGCGGCTGGAGGAACATGTGAGGAAACCGTTTGTCTTCTTAACGCGTCTGTTCTCCTGATGTTCGCTCTGATCTTTGTGTGTTTGTGCTGCAGAGTGAAGCCGTTGTATCTGAACAGCGGCGCCTACAGTTTCACCACGTTCGGAGGAGTTCCTGCCATGCAGCTGCATTTCAACGAAGTAAAATGAAGAACTCCACTGTGTATTTTTATGATTCACATGAAGCAAATGCCAGCAGCACAATGACTAAAACACACAAATCAAATCAAACTACTGTTCAAAAGTTCTATATTTTTACCCTAACAACAGCATAGCAACACCCTAGTAACCACCCGAGTACCCTAGCAACCACCCAGAATACCCTAGCAACCACATATTAAACTATTTGTCTGAAAGACTTAAACTTCAAACTTTAAGCTTTTTAAACCACTCTTTTTCTCTCTGTAAACTATTTTACACTTCAAGCTTTTATTTTATTTTTATTTTATAAATTACTATAAACAATTACTTTAAACTTTCAGGATAGGCTGTCTCAAGCCAACATCAAGGTTTGTTTACAAACTTTACTCATCGAGTTTCAAAGACTCTGAAAGAGTTTGAAAAAAATGTTTTTGAAAGAGTCTCTTCTGCTCATCAAGCGTTTACTTGATCAAAAATACAGTAAAAACAGTGAAATATTATTCCAATATAAATCAGCTGTTTTCTATGTGAATATAAAGTAAAGTGTAATTTATTCCTGTGATCAAAGCTGAATTTTCAGCATCATTACTCCAGTCTTCAGTGTCACATGATCCTTCAGAAATCATTCTAATGTGATGATTTGATGCTCAAGAAACATTTATGATTATTATCAGTGTTGAAAACAGTTTGTGTTTTGAGTAATGATGCTGAAAATTCAGCTTTGATCACAGGAATAAATTACACTTTACTATATATTCACATAGAAAACAGCTGATTTACACTGGAATAATATTTCACTATTTTTACTGTATTTTTGATCAAATAAACGCAGCCTTGGTGAGCAGAAGAGACTTCATTAAAATCTTGCATGTAAGCAGTATTTCTTGTAACCTGCGTGTTTTATGAACAGTAGTGATGTGTGTGTTCAGGACGCTCGCTCGTACCCGTTCGTCAACACTCAGCTGGACAGCGTGGACCGGCTGCAGGAGCTGCTGCAGGGGCGTCTGGGTTCGGTGGGTCGTGCCGTCACTGAGCTGGTGGGTCTGATGGTGCTGAAACTCTCCCATGATCACATTCTGCCGCTGGACGTCACCTGCTACAGCAGCACGGCACTGCAGCTCAGCTCCGCTCTCAACCTGCACGCCGCGCAGCTACAGGTACACACCTGATAACCTACTGATAACAACCACAGTAATAAGGCTGTGCCACAATAGAACACATCGTAAGCGGCCAATACTCATATATCGACAAACACACAAACACCATCAGAGCAACACGACACTAAAATAATGCTATATTTTTTATATATATATATATATATATATATTTATATATTTATAATGCTATACTAACATTCACTAAATTACAAAATATAACACAAAACACACTAATGAACATTACTGATAACTACAGAAGCTTCTTTCCACCACAGAACAAAAATAAAAAAGGTTATTGTCTTTTTATCTCGCAATTCTGACTTTTTTTGTAGTTTCGAGTTTATATTTCTTAACTCTGAGGAAAAAAAGTCTGTAAACTCACAATTCTGACTTTCTTTTTTAATTCCGAGTTTATATTTCGTAATTCTGAAGAAAAAGTCTATAAACTCGCAATTCTGACTTTATTGCAATTTAGAGACAAAAAGTGATTTATAAACTCAGAATTGCAAGTTGATAGACTTTTTTTTGTCTCAGAATTGCGAGATTTAAACTCAGAATTTTAAAAATAAAGTCAGAATTGCGAGATAAAAGTCGCGATTACTTTTTTAATTAAGTGACGGAAACAAGCTTTCATAGATAAAATTGAGAAGAAACAAAATTATTTATTAAAAAAATATAATCATGTCTGATGTGTCCCACAGGGACTTCTCGGAATGTCCTTTTACAATTTTTTACCATAAATTATATGGTAATTCGTAATTTTCACTTGCAAAAAAAACATAAATTTGACAGTACTTTACAGTAAAATTACATAGTTTTCATCCTGTATGGTTAGGTAACTTACTTTTCACCAATTAACATGTTTTCACTGTACCATTTTTACAGTATTTTTCTGCAAAAATTACTAAAATGTTTACAGTGAGCTTATATCATAGACTTGTATTGTTCCTGTATGACGTACATAACCCAAATGCTTAAGGAAACATTGACAAGTTTCAGCAAACTTGTTCCTGTAAAGCTACATTTACACCAAGAAAACTCCAGTTTTTCAGCTGATTTGCCCGTCTCTGTCTTCCTCTCTGTCAGTCGCGCGGTTTGTCTCCGCAGTGGGTTTTCAGCGCACGAGGCGATTACAGCAGAGCGGCGAAAAACCTGCAAGAGACCATCAAAAACAGCGACATTCAGGACGAAAGACTGGCCAGACTCTACAACACACGCATTATGAGGGTGAACAATAATATACATAATATAAATAATATAAAGAATAATATACTCACCTTCATGTCATTCCGAACTCAGAGGCACTTTATAGAATGTCCAGAGTCCATCTTGATTTGAACGCACCTGAAGTCGTAATTCCGACTTTCCAACTCATAAATATGAACTTCCCACAATAACTTGAATGCATCGTTAAATGTTTCTGTCAATTATTTTGGCTCTCTAAAACCATTTTGGCCAAAACCAATTTTTTTTTCTGATTCTGCTGAATATTTTTAATTGCCGAAATTTCAGTGCACAGCTATGTGGTCCATTTTTGGAGCTGGACAGACTCAGATTACTGGACATTTCACAAAATATCTTTTGTTTATCCACTGAAGAAAGAAGGTCCTACAGGTTTGGATCGACGTGAGGGTGAGTAAATGATAACAGAACAATCAAAACAAACCCTCACACTGGCGTTTATTGTGCACAGGTGGAATACTACTTCCTGTCGCAGTACGTTTCGGTGGTCGAGACGCCGTTCCGTCACGTGTTTCACGGTCGTGGCGATCACACTCTGACCGCACTGGCCGATCATCTGTCGCTCCTGCGCTCCAACCCGCAGCAGTTCGACGAGGCCCGTTTCCGCCGCCAGCTGGCGCTCTTCACCTGGACGCTGCAGGGCGCCGCCAACGCGCTCAGTGGAGACGTCTGGAACATCGACAACCCTCTCTAGAGCTCCACATACAACTTCAGCATTTATTTATCCTGCCGACCCAGAAAAGTGGATATTCTAAAACGCTTAATGTGGCTTAATGTCCTAAAATAACAATTTTCTCACATATTTCTCATCATAAACACAGCAATCCAAGTGGAAAGACAATAATTTTACGTTAAGCGTTTTCTTCCCCAGTCGTCCATTAAAACTGTTACGCGTTCTTCACGTTAAGCGTTTTAAAATATCGCTTCTGGTTCAGAGTGTATTTTCATATCTGCTCAACACAACTGTGATTTACTTTTTCGTCTCTTCCGGTGATCTTGTCAGTGATCTCTAAGCGACCACTGAATATCTCCTTGTAAATTAATTTAATTAATAGTTATGATTGAGAAGAGATTCTTTTTTTTTTTTATTACTGAGTGATAATGAGATTCTTATGAATGTGAGCAGTAATTATCGAGAGCAGTGACTCTCATAATTATGACAGTCATACTGTCGTCCAATCAAAAAGCAGCATCTGCTTTCAATCAACTCTATGATGTCACATGACAAGGCTGTGACATCATAGAGCTTTCTTTAGGTTCCTTCACGCCACGTCGTAATTACCGTAATAATGCGATTTCAACTTGTAAAAAGCGTTCACATCCTCTTACTAAACTGGGAATTTTCTGAGAGCTCCGACTTATACACTTGCCAAGTCTGCGGTTTATCCGCGGAATTAGGCTAACACTGTTCCCGTGGGTTGTTTTTCATGTTTGTGGGTTGAATCGACCCCAAATAACATGATATTTAGACCCTGGAATGTGAATTTTACCAGGGGAAACTGGAAAAAGTGGATTTTACCCCCGGAGCTCCGGGGGACTCCCCTAAAAACACGATTGTGCTAGTTTTGGGTAGCAATTGGGAGGGTTTTGATGTGAAAACGTGGCAACCCTGACATGCAGATTCATTTAGTTGTTTACAGTGTTGCCATAGAGCGTCACATGTTGTCATCTCGAAATTACAGTAATTACGACACGGCATGAACAGCATTTTACCTGTAGATCAGGTGCATCTCATGTTAAACTGGATTGATGTGTCGAGCATATGTCACCTATTGGTACAGTATTGATAAGACATTGATTAGATTCTGAAGGGATTTAGACAGTATTTACAACATGTGCTGTATAGTGCATTTCAATAAAAATGTTTTTCCTCTCTTAAATACCAGTTTTATTAATTTTTTCAAACACATCTACAACATCTTCAAAGGAATACGTGCCACTATGACGGTAACTAACAGGCAGTTTGAGGGTTTTTACCAAAACAAACGAACCAAACTACTTTGAAATAAGTTATAGTTTAATTATAAATTCTTAAAGCAGTCTCGACGTATTTTATGATGAACACAAAACCAGAGCAGTCTGATAAAACGAGACGCATGCGCAAACACATTGGCGCAGCGCGCGCAAAGAGTTTCTGAGGTAAAACCCGTTTGCTTCATGACAAATTATTGACTTTTATTTAGTCAAAAGCATGTCTAATTTAATTTAGTGACATTTTAAATTAAGAACAATGAATTGTGAAAATGTGTTTTATACTGTAAATAAACGTCGTCATGTAACAGCCGTTAATACAGGCCTCAGTCCGGGTAACGGTGTGAACTTCAATCTTGTTTGAGGGGAAGCGGCTCAAATACTAGTTTTATTCATTTTTCAAACATAACTACAACATCCTCGAAGGAATACACTGAATATGGATAAATAACCACTTTGCTTGTTTTACTAATGGACCAAACTGCAACTCTGAAAGAAGTTATAGTTTAGCTGTAAATTCGTAAAGTAATCTCAGCGTATTTAAAAATGAACACAAAACCAGGGCAGTATGATGAAACGTTTTATTTTAATTAAAAAAAAAAAAAAAAAGTTTGAACGGGCGCATAAGACGCATGCGCAAACACTTTGGCGCCAGCGCGGTAAGCGCGCGAAGAGAGGAGAGTTTCTGAGGTAAGAGACAATTTTGCTTCATGGCGAATTAAATTTGTGATATTTTGATAAAAAAAAAACACATTTAATTATGAATTAGCCGTTAAAATAGTACTGTAGTGCCATGTTTAATATCTGTCAGGAATGAAAACGAGTGTGTGAGGGACAAGTTCACGTCCGTTAATAGATTTTAACAACACGACAATTGTTCAGCTAAGCTTTTATTAGACAAAATCTCAATAAAACAATTTTGAAAGTTAAGAGTTTTGAAAATTGTATGTGATATTAGACCATTATACAGTGTGTGCCATTGTGAAGATCGTAAGTCTGTCCCTCAAATTAATATGGCATATAAACGGTATATACTAAAATATATATATATATATATATATATATATATATATATATTAAAAGAAATAAATTAAAAAAAAACAATGACAAAGTGAAAATGAATACTAAATTACAATTTCAATTTATTCATGGTAATAATAACCTTTAAAATAGCATGTAAAATGTTTTATTTACACTTTTAGTTATTTCCACGTTAATGTGGTTCTGTTTCCTGATCTGATTCATCCGTTTCCTTCAGATTCATGAGGTGAGTATAAATGATTTCATACAGTCTATATTTACATGCAAGTTAAATATGAAATTGCAATAATTTTCTTCTTTGACTCCAGGATCAGCGATAATGGTCTGGCTGATCACGTGGCTGTTCACGATGTCTTCCTGTGAGAGCCCCGCCCATCATGATGTCATATCCTGTGGGAGAGAGGGATTCGATTTTGAGGTCCCAGCACTGTCAGTGTTATTGTAATATTTCTACAGTAATATTTCAGTTATTTTCAGCTGAATCAACACACGACAGACGTTCAGATGAAAATAAGCCAGAATATTCCTGTATGAAATTATCACACGAATGACTGACGTCTGAAGTCTTCCCTGTCGCTGGTTCTTCATCTCCATTGGTCCCGTCCTGATCTCCATCACCGCCGTCACTTTCATCACTATCTCCTTCCTCACTGCCGTCTTCCTCCTCTTCTTCTTCCTCATTTTCTCCTTTCTTTTGTTTTTCGTCCTCGCTCTCTCCATCTCCCGCTTCCTCATCATCCTCATTTTTTTCCTCATTTTCTGTGCCTCCCTCCTCTTCTCCCTCTTCCTCATCTTCTTTCACTCCTTCTTCCCCCTCTCCATCTTCTCCTTCCTCATCTCCTTCCTCTTCCTCATCTTCATTTTCTCCTTCCTCTTCATCCTCATCTCCTCCATCCTCTTCCTCATCTCCGTCTCCTCCATCCTCATCTCCATCTCCTCCATCCTCTTCATCCTCTGCTTTCTTCTTTTCGTTGCTGTTTCCCTCGGAGTCGCTCTGAAAACCATCAGAATCTCAGATTTGTGTGATAATTTGATTCAAATCTAGACAAAAAAATTCTAAATTTATGATTTATGTATTTGAATTGCATATAACATTTCCATCCATTTAGATTACACAGTTGTGTTTATGTGTGTGTGTGTGTGTGTGTGTGTGTGTGTGTGTGTGTGTGTCGTACCCCGTAATCTTCTGAGCTCTCTGATCGCACTACTCGCCGTCGCTGCATCTAATTAGTTGTATCATGGGAAAAATTGTTTATTTAGCAACATTTTCTGATTTTCCCCTCAAATACTTAAAATATAATAGCAGAATATGTATGTGTCGTATATACAACATCGAGCAACTGGGGTGAATCTCAGAAAGAAATATGTGTCATGTTTCATATCTGTCAAGATATTTGTTTCATCACTTTTAATGACATTGTTTTCAAGATGATTAACCCTAAATTCTCTTTACTGTGAGTGGAAAAAGTTAATATTTATGTCCAGAAACTATGATTTTTAGTGTAGAGTACAATACATTTTACTATAATTTATAGTTTGTTTTTTTGCACAACAACCATGAAAAGTATTTTTCACATTACAATATTGAGAATTTAAGTTTTTGTGAGATTCACCCATTTGTTTGTGAACTGAATGAAAATATTTCTGATATTAGACTTTAAACAGCACATTTGGCAGATCATTTATAAAAACTAAAATGTCCAAAAACACTTACAGGCAGAGCGTGTCCGAAGACCAGAAGACACAAAACCAGCAAAGCGATCTTCATTTTTAAAGTCACTGTACAAACAATGAACACAATTAAGGACGCATCTTCAGTTGCGGTTAAAACACAGTAAATCAGGTGATTCAGTCTTACCTGTGATTGAACCCGTGATCCTGAAGCGGTAAGGTAGTGAAACAGAAGATTGTGAGCTGAAGTTTCTCTATGGATCTCCTCAAACACACTGACAGCATTTAAACAAGCGTCCCCGACATGCTGAACCAATCAGAAGTGCGCGGGGGCCGTCAGGCGAGACGCTGCGTGATTTAATGAATATAACTGAGCCGCTATAAAGATCTATTTGTGTAGCGGTGAGCGTCACCACTGGCTTTGAAATGGGAGACATGAGTGTGTGTGTGTGTCTTTGTACCTACTTAACCATATTTTGGGGACAAATTTGCACCCAGAAGTGAGCTAAACCTGACAAAACCTTCTTTTGGGGATGCCTTTGTTTGTGAAAACAGCATAAAGATACAGTCCAGTTAAAAAAATGATGAAAGTTTTCTATGAGGGTCAGGGTTATTATGTTTATAAAATATATATTTACATACAGAAAAACTGTATAAAAATAAAGTTTTTTTTAATTGTAAAAATTATGAAAGTTTTCTCACAGAGTTATAGTATTTATAAACATAATATTAAAAAAAGAAAGGCTTTGTACATACATTTTTTTTAATTGTAAAAACCTAACATTTTTTAATGTCAGGATTATAGTATTTTTTATAATGTATATAAAACAGGAAAAGCTGTATGAAAAAGTAAATATTTCACTTTTTTTTTTTTCCAGTGTAAAAATGAGGGTTTTTAAAAAAGTTTTTTGTGAGGGTTAGGACTATAGTATTCATAAAATATATAAATGAATATAAAAACAACAGAAAAACTATAGAAAAATAAAGAAAAATCTCACCATTTAAATAGCTGAATAACTGTGTGTGTGTGTGTGTGTACAGCCACAGACGGAGATGAACGCTCATGACCTTTATTGTGTAAATTTAGCTTGTTTCATGACACATATATGAATTTTAATTATAACGATGTTTAATATAGACATTTTAATTTCCCCTGTGAGACAATCACAGTGTGTTTGAATCAGACTTTAGTGGGCAGATTTATTTGAAAGTGAGATCTTCAGGAAGTGTGGGCAACGAGACGTGTTCTTCTGATTTCATGAAGAGCAGATATTTCTAGATCACGCTCACATTTCCAGACGCGCGCCTCGTGGACGTTGTACTGATGATGTCGACGTAATGCGGCGGGAGAACCAAAACACGCCACAGGAAACTGTAAAAATGTGCTTCCTTTATTAGAGGGAAACTTGATTCTGAAACACTTATTTGGATAATGAACAGTCGTGTTTTGTAAGGACACGTTTGTGTTTTCCTGTTTTGTTCAGGAAAAAAGACAAAATATAAAAGATATGAAAATTAAGTCAACCCTAAATTCTCTTTACTGCGAGTATAAAAACTGAATATTTATGAAAATGATCCAAAGACATTTTCACTCTAAAATACAACAAATTCTACCATAATTTATGTTGATTATTGTAGACTACTCTACAACTTTTTTGCATAACAGTTATCTCAATATTACAATATATTACAATATATAACTGTAATAAAAATGTCACAATGCTAAATGGAAAATATGATTTTTGCATGGGTAACTTTAGACTTTAGATAAAACAGATAAAAACAGATCAGATTCACAGACAAAAGACATCAGTGTCAAATTAAATTTCTTCCAAAGCTTTATTTTCTTACAATTGAGTATAAATCACAAACTGACAAAAATCCCCTACAGAAATATGTTTACATGTAGACAGTTATTCAGGTAATTAAATACCTCATATTAATGGGTAGTTGATGCAGGATATTGTACATAGAAATGAAGTACAGCAGTTTTAGAAAGTATTCAGACACTTTTGGACACTTAAAAATGTCTAAATTTCATTCAGAACAACTATCATCTGTGCTCAAGTGATGCTTGAGCAAAACTAACACACTTCTGAGTCGCTATAAATTATATTAACCCTTTGACGCGTACGATCACACCGCTGTGATTAGAACGTTCAGTGCATCATGTGATCAACCGCCATATTCAGATGTGCTTGCACGCTTTGGCTGGCGCTCAAACAGAGACGGACGCGCTCAGCGCTTTTCATATATCACAGATATGCAGTGTTTTCAACCACATAATGTTTATTTTAGGTTTCAGACATTAAACTGTACTTTTAGAGTTTGTAAAGTACGCACTGATGTCTGTAGAAGCGACAATAACGATCCTTTCCATAATAATTAGACGACATGTTTTATTCATATCAGATACACACTGTGTAAGTAACTTTAAAGTTTTCTCTATTCTTCTCCCAGTTCACCGGCTCACTTACTTTCATGTATTTCAGGAGAAGTGGATGAATTCACGTGTTTTAAATCCAACAGATCCGATTCTCTGAACAGCGGCACAAACTAACATGGCGGTGCCTAACGCGATCGTTATAAAAGTGTTTAAACAGAAAAACACATCCACTTGCACATATTTGACAATCAGAATATCAGATATTTTATGCTACAGTTAACAAAAACATATCAAGTCCTCAAAAGTAAATGTAAATGCTTAGTATAAAATAATGTGCAAAAAACTATAATGAATCAAAATGTAGAAAACACATTAAATGTTTGTATCATGAATTAATCTCAGAAAAGTGAAGGTTATATAGACTTTAAATGAAGATAATTTGACTCCAAACAGCTTGATTGAATCTTCATGAACTGTTATTGGTCACTCTCTCACTCACTTGATGCAGATGAAGTTGTTTGTGTCAGTTTCAGGAAGGCTGATCCAGCGCTGGTCTCTGGTCTGAATGGCTCCGGATCTCACTGTCGTAGTGCAGTCCTCCTCACCGGTGCCGTTACCCGCAGCCCACTGCTCATAGCACAGGGTCTGACCGTTCACCCAGAACCAGAGGCCGACCACGCAGGAGTGACGGAGACCCAGCCACACGTGAGGGGTGGAGGCGCTCGCGGTCACGTTCTCCACTCGACGCTGAACATCCTCCGAGTCCACCGACACCAGGTCCATGTCATTGTTTCTGCAGTAGTTCAGAGCTTCTGTCCACGTCAGATTCTCTCTGATCAGAACCAGTTCATCTGGAACACGAACAGATCAAGAAGCAAAAACATGAAGCATTTTTGTCATCATTTACTCACCCTCATGTCGTTCCAAACCCTTTGAAACACAAATTAAGATATTTCAATGAAACCTGAGATGTTTCTGTTCCTCCAATGAAAATCCAGGAACATCCAGAACGGCCAATCCATATGAATCGAGCGGTTTAATCCAGATTCGGTGTAGGTTTTTATTTAAATCTAAACAATGATCGACCCAAATAGAGCACATCACATATGGTAAATGAAACGCTTGTGTGTGTCACACACTAGAACAAACCTCATTGGTTCTTTTGCATCATGTGATGCATGTTTGAGCTTCTGTATTTACCAAATGTGATGTGTGTGTGGGTTTATATGTGATTAAAAGCCCTTTTGTGTCCCTTAAAAGGGTTCAGATGGTTCAAAGCGCCAAACACGAGTAGAATCAGCGCTGAAAAAGCAGTTTTTGCTGCTTAACAATTTTAGTGGAAACAGTGATACCATTCAAACATTTGTGGTAAGATTTAAAAAAGAGAAAAATTAAAACTTGAATTCATCATACATTAAAGTGATGAAAAGTGAGTGAAGACATTTAAAATGTTACAAAATATAAGTGTTTTATGATGTTTAATATATTTGATAAATGCAAATAAATGCTGTTCATTGAACTTTCTATTTTCAAAGAATCCTGAAAAATAAAACGTATCATCATTTCCAGAAAAATATGAAGCAGCACAACTGTTTTCAACACTGATAATAATCAGAAATGTTTCATATCAATTTGATTTGATGAATCTAATGATTTCTGAAGGATCATGTGACACGAGTAATGATGCAAAAAATTCTGCTTTGATCACAGGAATAAATTACACTTTATAATTTATTAAAATAGAAAACTTTTTTTTTTTTTTTAATTTGTAAAAAATATTTCACAATATTGCTGTTTTTTTTACAGTATTTTTGATCAAATAAATGCAGCTCTGGTGAGCAGAAGAGTTATTTTAAAAATTTATATTTGTTTCCAAACTTTTGGCAGGTATTTTAATAATAACAATTCTATTAATACTTTTATTATATTATATAATATATTAATTATTATCATGACTATTAAATGCTGCTTTTTATTTTTACAGGACAATAGAATTATTACTATATAAGATATATCTTTTAATGTGATAAAATATATATTTTTTAAAAAAAATAAGAAGTGCGGGGGGCGTGGCTGGATTTTCCTGCTTTTTTTAATCTCTAGCTGATCACATGCCTGATACATGCGTAGCGTGCCAAGTTAAGCAGTGCATGCCGGTAAGAAATTTTGTCTGACTTGAGAGCGCCGACGCCATGTGACTGTGACGTATGGCTTCAAAGTACCGCAAGAGCGATTCGAGATCAGCCAGCGGCGTTTCTGAAGAGGAGCCGAACAAGCTCTGATGACGACACAGCTGCTTCACGATTGGCCGGATTCACCGCATGACAACGATCACGTGTGTTTCTTGTTTATTGTCACGCCTTCAGTTCATGTTCACAAATCTGTGTTTTTATAACAGTTAAAGCTCTTTTCATGTAGTCGCGATGTTATATATGTTTATCAAAATAAAACTGATAAATGTAGACTCCACTACATTGGTTTTTAAATAATATATGCTTATGTTGAACTTTATTCTTGTAAAAACAGACGCTGTAAGCAGGACATGAAGTATTGAATGAAAATGTCTCTGAAACATCAGTGTATTAGTCAAAAATTGCATTTATTTCACTTCAGCTGTGATAAAGTATGCAAACGCAGCGCGAGCGTCACTACGAGAAGCAGAAAGTGTCCGACTTCACATTTTCAGCTCCTTAAAAATATCTTGATTTGTGTTTTAAGGTCTTTTGGTTTGAAATGACATGAGGGTGAGTAAATGAAATGAATTTTCAGTTTTGGGTGAACTCTACACTATAATAACCCAGTCAGGAACATGTGATCAGTGTTGTGTTAAAGTTATAGTGCACTCGTTCAGTGATTAGAGCTTCTGTTGTTTCACATGTAGACTAGCATTTGATCAGATGATGATGTGTGTGAGAGAGCGTCTGCTTACCGTCATAACACACAAAGGGAAACGTTTTTGTACATTCCTCATCTACCCATCTTCCTTGATAATGTTTGATATCAATCGACGCGCAGATATCAGGTCTGTTTGTTTTGATATTGGGTTCACCATCTTGCCAGTGTGTGAATGTGGAGGTGCTGTTATCTGACCAAACCCAGAGTCTGTGCAGACCGATCCAGGCTCTATCAGGTGAATCTGATGGTATGATCCTCTTAGTCTTATTATTCTCACTCTCGTTCCTCACACTGGCCAGATCTGTGTAATTGTCTCTACAATATCTCTGAGCTTCAGTCCAATTCTTCGTCTTATTTTCATAGATGAATCTTTGACTGCTGGCTTTAAAAGAGAAAGACATTTGTCTAATATTGATTTTAAATCTTAGATGAATTAAATACATAAAAAACAAGAAAATATCCTTGTTCTTTCTACTCTCATTTACCAAAAACAAAAAGACAAATCCACTATTGCAATTACGGTTCATCATTCAACTCTAACAGTGTTTTATTATTATTGGATGTGAAAATACTCAATATGATCTTTTAGCACGGTTCTGTGTGTTGTGATCTGAACTCACCATTATAGCAGATGAAATGATTTCCTATTTTACATTTTTCATCATGCCATTGTCCATCATTATTCGTAAAAGCACAGTCCCCATCTCCCTCTGGTTGTTGTTTATTTGATGATTGTCCTGGTGCCCAGTTCCTGTACTGAGACTCGTTTGCTGTGTAGAACTTGGAGTCATTCAGAGACCATATCCATGTGTCTGTGCTCCTCAGCCCAATCCAGACTTGGTTAGCATCAGCACCAGGGTTCCCTCTCTTTATGACCTGCTCTATGTCAGTCTGATCTTGTGTGTCGTTGATTGTGACCAGATCTGTGTATTTCTCTCTGCAGTATCTCTGAGCGTCAGTCCAGCTCAGGTCCTGATTCACAAAGTGATACCGATGCAGAGCTCCTGCAGACAAACTGACCACAGCTGAGGAGAGACAAATTCACACAGATCAAGACTCACATCAGCACTATTTCAAGAGTTCAAACTGCAGACGTTTGAGTAAGTGATTGTTAAAGTGTGCTGAACGATGGTTTGCATGTTCAGTGTTTCCTGCAGGATTTTGTGTGAAGGAAAATTTAGTACATTTTAAAGTTAAATTCATCTTGGTGCATTTCAGAGTTTAAAATGAAGAAACTCTTTTCAGTGACCAAATTGAGCATGAAGAAAAAACTCTTTGTATTGACTTGAGCTTGAACTTGGACTGTTTTTATTTGCGATCGTCAACATCACATTCACACTGATGTGTTTTTAGGAATCAAAACCATTTGAATATAATTTACCAGGGCTGTACGCTTAGATTCTTTAGGAGCACGTATGCTTCTAATTAATTAACTAATAAATCTTAATAATTTAACTGATCAATGAAGTATCAAAAAAGGTGTGTGACAAATGATTAGACACTCAAAATCATAGATTTAGATTTATTTACAGACTTTCAATGCAGCTGAGAGGTGAATGAATACATTTACACTACAGTTACAATTACATAAATGATGTTGAAATGTTTTAAATATAAAATTTTGAATATAGAAATATGAAATGATGAATACTTTTAAACACAAAACTAAAACCACCAGTAGGTGGCAGCAAGTCACTGTCTTAACAAATCAGTCATTCATTCAACCAATGTGTTCAAACAGCTGATTCATTCAGGAGTGAATCAAGCTACTGAATCATTGACTCACTCGATTCGTTCAAAAATGCTGATTCATTCAGTAACAAAACTACTGTTGCTCAGAGATGCACAACGGTGGCTTTGTGTGGAACTGTTTCATTGGTGAAATAGAGCAAAAAAAGTGCCTCAAAATGTAAATAATCTAATATTAACTTTAACTGTTTTATAAAGTCAGTATCATATTTGCAATTGCTCTGATATTTGGGAAATAGCAGGGTTTTTTGGGCATTTTTATTATATTGGTTATTTTGCCACAAGCCATAATTATATAAACACAATGTTCGATCTCTGACGTCTCACGTAACTTTCTCTTGCTTTGATGACTGAAGACATGAAAACCAGCCGATCGCAGTGCTAAACTAGCCTATAGAGCCATAAAATAATAATCATTTTATTATTATTATTATTATATTAAAAATGGGGTAGGATTGAACAATTGAACTCAGTAAATTTCACGAATAATTACAAAGAAACAGCAAGTAAAACATTGAATTGAACATGAAATTTTAAAGCAGAAAGACTGAAATAGTATTTCCTCAAAACGTTCTAATCCTCGTAATCTTTTTGAGGAATCCTTCATGTCTGAAGCACAAACGCTGCTCTTTCACACACTTTCAGCACAGTATTAACACTATGAGCACATTAAACACTCACTCACCTGTGAGCAGAAGAGAGGGAAATGTCATTCTCTCCATTTCTGAGGGAAAGACAGAAATCAGTCTCAATAAATCAAAAAATAACAGCTAAATCAATCCTATTATAATGAGTGTGAAGTTAAAACAAAGGTAACTCTGTTTCTTACCTGTCGATGTTGTGATGTCTGTGTGATTCTCTGTCAGGACAGACTGATATCAGGATCATCTCTCTTCCTGCTCCTCCCAGCTTTGGTTTTCCTGGAAGGAAAAATTCCCTTCTGTGGTTTATTTATATTTTTATTTATTAGATTTTGCTCTATTTTGCTTTCTTAACATGTCTTCTTTTAAACTAATGGAAATAGTGTTTATTTTATTGCACTTCATCTGTTTGCACATGTAGATTTCAATTACAGTATATCTCTTTAAAGGCCGTGAGTCAGAAACCAAACTTTACAGTTTTATTCACATCTATATTTTGAAGGTTTGTTCATATATCATTCACCTGATTTATAGAACATATAAAAACATCAAAAATGTATTTATTTTCTGTCTGTTGACAGTATTTCCTGATTTATAGGGAGTTTAAAAGAGAAATCCAGAATCCCCTCTGTAAAAACCTGTAATATGTAAAAAAAAAAAAAAATCAAGAATTATGAATCTGTCTTCATCCAATGTTCAGATTTCTGTTCTGTTAATAATGAATAAACGCATTTTAGAAATGTTTGCCATTCTTAATCAACTTGATAAATATGGTGTAAATTTTTACTCAGACACATCCTCCATTTTGGGGATTTCCTCATTTGTAGGTCATCAAAAAAATAAAGTAAATATTGTCAAGTAAGAGTCCCTGTTTAGATGGTGAAGATGTGTGTGAATGTGTTAGGGTTAGTGTGTGTTAATGGTTATGAATCTCCCAAACAACAGGGAGATGAAAGAAGAGATTGACTCTCAGAAGAAACATCTAAGATGAAGCTGTTTCTTCAATGAGACCTGAAGGAGAAGTCTGCTGAGGTATGAAGGAGCACAAGTATATTTTTGGTTGATATTTTGAGTAATTGTATAATGAATATCATTGATTATATTGAATATTATTAATGATATTATTCTCATACTCCTTGCATGTTTATCTCCATTTATATCAGTGTGATATTTGAATTTTTTCCAGTGTTTTTTAATTTACATATTTGTTATTTTTTGATGCAGACAATAGTCACGAGTGTCCCAGTGTCCCTCAGGGATGAATAATCCATTACAGACTGGATCTTCAGGAAAGAATTTTAATGTGTGCCATTGTTACTCAAGTAATGATGCTAAAAACCACAATCTAACCAGGAAACCAGGAGCGGTTTTCAGTAACATGCAAAATCATCAGAATGTGAGTGTTACCTCTTTATCACTGAAGATTTTTTTTCTGGCTAAAAAGCAAAACAGGTGTTGTTACTGTCAATTAAAACCATAAAGAAAACATTGTTACATGAAATAAAACAAAAAAAACCTTAAGCTAGTTGCCAAGAGTAACATGTATCCTCTGTTATGTTCTATTTTGGTTTTGTTCTGCTCTGTTTGCCTGTGTTCCTGATCATTAGCTAATTATCCCACACCTGTTTATGTTCTTCCAATTAGCTCACTGTAATTTAAACCCTATTTCTCCTTAGTTCTTTGTCGAGTAATGTGTGTGTTTATGTTACCTCTCTGAACAGAGGAGCCTGTTGGAGTATTCGGGCTGGGTGCTGCCAGCCAACCTTTTTATGCCCGACACACCAAGCCATTTTTGAGTGTCGGTCGGCTTAGTTTTTTCAGTGTGTTCCACACTGTTGGCTCTAGTCGGACTCTTTTTGGGCCAATTCAGCATGTAGAATCACTGCCGGTGAGAGATGTCAAGATGGTACAGACATCTGATGCAGCTGACGAGAGCTTTCGTCGCCCCTAGTTCTTTGACGTCAGCTTGGTGTGTCCCGGGCTTTAGGGACGAAACGCCTGAGCCTGCACAAGCCAGTGCCAGACAAGAGGACTGAGCCAGCCATCGCCCCGGAGCCCAAGCCCCACTGTCCGTCTGACCAGGTGAGTGAGCCAGCGACAATGTCCGTCCTCGTGGAGTTCGAGGACATGGAGGAAGACTCCGTCCACACTCCCACCACTGAGGATGAGCTGCAGCTGGCCTCTGCAAACTGTTTTCCAAAGTTATTTGGAAGAGGATGTTTCCCTTTGTCTCCTGTGCCCCTGCTGGTCCCGTCCAGCACAAAGTCTCCTGTGTCTCCTGAGTTCCCTTCCAGCCTCCTCTTTCAAATTCAGCCAGTCCATCAGCCCTGCCTCCGCTGGTTCACTTCAGTCCCATGGCACCTCTTCTGATGCCACTCCATCATGAGGATTCATCGAGCCCTCAGTTCTCCAGCATCGCCCAGGTAAGTTGGATCCCCGGCTCCGCCTCCAGCTTCTGATCCCATCACTCCACCTCAGTCCTTCGACCTATCAGCTCTGGCTTGGCTCCCTCCCTCCCTCGGCTCCACCAAAGACCATCGTCCTTGTGGCTCCACCAGCCTTCCTCATCCCTCCGGCTCCGCCTTGGTGAGACATTGCCCTGCCTGTGCCGGGGACTTCCGAGCCATCTGCTGTGCTCTGTCTCTCCACCCCTTCGGCTCTGTCTGGCTCCACCTTCCCTCCGACTCCACCTCGGTCCCAGTGGCTCTGCCTCAGTCCTCAGGCACCCTGGCTTCACCTTGGACGCTCGTGGCTGCAGCTCCGCTTTGGCCTCCAGGACCCATCTGCCTAGGGCTCCACTACCATTGGCTTCATCTCTGTCAGTCGTCCCCAGGTATCGTGAACCATGGCTCCTCCCTCCGTCGACTCCGCAGTGGGCCATCGTCCTGACTGGCTCCTCCCACCATCATCGCCAGCATTGTCTCTTATTTCCTGCTCTTTGCCAGTCCCTCGTCTTCCTCCAGAGCCCCCACCCTCCTTCCTCAGTTGGACTGTTTACGGCTGCATCAATGACATCTTTAACTGGTCAGTGCTGGCAAGTGATCATGATAAAAGCGGGATAATCCACAATTCGGGTTGTTCTTTGCTTTCACATTAAAATCGTGTAATGCACACCGAGGGTTATCACTTACATATTATGTCGTATATTTTAACAAGATGTCTCAAAGTGGATCATCAGATATATAATGAATATTAATAAAAAAAACAAAACATTAAGTATTATTACTAAATTTTGGGTACAGAACAAGATTGAGCACTAAAAGGTAAAGTGAAACCAAATTTAGCTGCAGTTTATACATGGCCTTTGTGCAGCTTGTGTCAAATATGTAAATATGTGACACAATTCCTGGTATCATATTCAAATGCAACACACCATTTTCATTTATAGTCGAATAATATTTCAGTGATTTACATCAAAAATCTTCCCAGTAAAGTGACGTCACACTGCAAATAGTGATCAGCTCAGTATTTGTCTTGTTTCCCAGTAAAAAATATCTAAACAAGCAAAATTACTTCAGATATTAAGTGTTGTTTTCTGATAAAATCATCCAAATTAAGTGACTTTATGCTTAAAACAAGTTCAAATATCTGCCAGTGGGGTCAGAAAAATAAAGGAAATGTTAAGAGGGGCACAGTAAAAATCCTATGGTGTCACACTAAAATACATGAAACGCACATTTTTAAAGAATCCTCAATGAGTGTCTACATCTTTCTAAAACAGTCTTTAAATCTTTCCAAGAAATGTTTAAAATAAAAACGAAAACTAGATTTGAATTTGACGATCTTACCAAAGTTTTTCTGCTACTTTCCATTGGTTTAGAGCAGTGGTTCCCAACCACGATCCTGGAGGCCCCACAACACTGCACATTTTCCATGTCTCCTTTGTCTGACACACCCATTTCTGGTCTTGGAGTCTTTGCTAATGAGCTGATGGTCTGATTCAGGTGTGTTTGATTAAGGAGACTTTCGTGGTTGGGAACCACTGATTTAGAGGGTTCATAGTACATTTTTGAATTGCAGCGGAGCAGATCACGTATTTTCAATTAATTCCTAAGGGAGTTGAGCTTCATGCTCGTGCACTGAATTGTGGGATTGACAGTGGACCAAAGAGCGTCCAAAAGTTGTGAGTCCATCATCATGGCTTTGGCCAAAGTGCGCTTTGACGGTACTTGTCGGACCTCCGCTCAGTGGTGTGTCTGTAGCCAGGTTTCCATCCAAGGATTTTGCGAAAAAAGGTTTAGCGCTTTAAAATGTTTGTTAAAATGCCATTTGTTGATAAAATTTCTCAAATGTCGACACAATCTTTTTCCGTTTATTTTTAGCGCATAAAATCTTTCTCAATAGTTCAAATGTCACAAAAATTAGTTTGGAAACACTTTTTGTTGAGAAAAGGGGCTTTAACAAATAAATGTGGTGTCACATGACAGAACTAGCCCATAGCCTACATGCAGCACCTGCGTGTTCGTTGCTCCCTTTAAAGCACCGTTTCTCCGTAGATTGTAGTTCAGAGGTGCATCACAAGGATGAGGAAAATATTGAAAATCTGAATAATAAGTGGGGTGTCTGTTAAATTAAGGAAGAGTGTTTTGTGTTTTCAACGCTGACAAAAAGAAAGGTAAAATAAAATACAGAACTTCTGTATCTGAATAAATAAAAGTAATGCCATGAAATCGTGAGTCTGTTTCGATTTAATGATCAGAAGCAGTTCTAGGCTACATGACAAATGAAAATCACAAACATGACACAAATTGTTTTACAAGAGCAGTTTATTAATATAGAATTTTATCTCAAATAAATTAGGAAAATAAAGTAGTTGACTCCAAAAAGCTTTAATATAATTTTAGAAATGTTATGTGAGAATAAGCCTCAGTTAAGCTAATGCAGACCACTTAAAAAAAAAATGTTTTAGTACACAGCTCCTTCTGTCTCTGGAAATAAAAATCAACAGCGATTTGATGTTTTTGATGGGTTTAATGTTATTAAACTCTGAAACCAGAACGAATAACGTTCTGGGCGTTCAAGACTGTTGCAATAAGCAAAGACTGAATATTTTACTGTATCAGTGTTTCTTTGGACCCTAAATATTTTGCATAGTGGACAATTGAGCGGTTCTCTGTCCAAACCCGCGCTTCGTCAAATAAAGGCAGTTAAGTCCTGTCAGACGAGTTGTTCCACTCGCCGTCATCTTATTGTTTCCTATTTAACAACATTATTTGTGAAAATATGCAGTACTGGCAAATCACTCATTACTCTGTACATTTTACAAATGGGATGCAAACGATACGAATTTACGATATACGCAAAATTATGTATGGAAACGGCTCAAGGGCAGATTTTTTTTAGCGTTATAACAAAACTTATGCGACAATGCACTTTTTTTAGGGATGACGTCATTACACACACCATTTTATCGAGAAAAAAAAAGGCCAACTGGATGGAAACAGCCTCGAGACAGGAAATTTCGCAAATATTTTTTTGTACATATTTGCTTTGTCAATAACAAAACAGCGTAAAAACTGGATGGAAACTTGGCTTGTGTGGCACTGAGATGTTTTTCACGACTTTTTTAACATCAAGCACATCCTGCACTTTATTTTCTCATTCATGCATTTTTCTTTATCAATCTAACGTGTCAATAACTTTAAGTACTTGTTAGATCGGATGCAATCCCAACGTCAGAAATATCAAATGCAGCCAAAAGATCAAATTGCCCGTATTTTGTTAAACAATAACGGTATTAAAGACCAGACAACTTCTATTAATGTTACTGAAAGAATGTATGTTCATAACTTAGGGTTAGGGAACCTTGAGAGAACCTTGCCAGAACATTCTGAGAACGTTCCCTGTTTCCAGGGTAAAGAACCACAAAAAAAAAAAAAAAAAATCATGTTGCATGTTCAATTTTGTCTTGTCCCCATGTTAGACTTCTTTTTTATCCACATTGTTGCCAAATTATATTTAATAATGTTGAATAATAACACTAAAACCATTTATATCAGTTGCATTTATTGATTTAGCAGAAGTGATTGTCCAAACATGGAGTCAACAATATTAGCAAAACATTTTAACCGTATTGTTCCATCTTTATGTGACATTTTCTGCTGCATAACCAAAACATCTTTAAAAAAGCAAAGTGCATCTTTGAGTTTTCACTGTTTATTGATAAAACTAAATGGACTTTTGTCAGTACACTGTTCATTTATTTACTGCTTTGCAAAAATACACAAACATTTTAATGAAAGAAAATGGCTTTTAAAATAACCACAAAATAATGACATGAACAAAAAGCAATATTGCTTTGCAGGAACAAAATTAGCTTTAACCAAAAAACAAAACAAAAACAGTTTGCCTAATTTATTCATAACATAAATTGCCCTAAAACTTGCTCTATGGTAAAGATTGACATTACAGTACGACTTTCTGCAAATCTTTGAAACAATGCGTATTGTGGAAAGCGCTGTACAAATAAATTTGATTTGGCAGTTTCTCAAAAAAAGTACACAACAGTAATTCATACGAGTCGTGCGTCATGTTTCAACACGTGTTATTTAGGTTGTTATTCACTGATAATCTTCTCCTCTGGGACATCGATGAAACACAATAATATCTTACGTAATTCACTGAGCACACGGACACACGGAGTAGAAGAAGCTGTATGAATGAGGGTCCGGCGTCACACAATGACCGCTAATGTGTTTCTCATGATTGTTGTCTGATGCGTCTCGAGAGGATTCGAGCTCTCAGAGGAAGCGGCTCATTAGAGATGATGAGTGTCATACTTTAATAATGAGTTCACACACGCTTCAATGAACTCCTGATCTCGTCCCGCATGAATCCGATCATGTCTATGTTGAGCGGGATGTTTTTAAAGGGGATTTCAGGAACAAGTCAAGCCGCCTCCTCATGTGACTCTGTGTAATCCTGTGACGTCTAGTTTTAGTCCAGATCCTCGTTAGAGTTAATCTCAACATTTACCTAATTACTGTTTCCTAGACTACTGATTAAGATGGATTTATAACTTACACACTTGTGTGTGATTATTCAGACAACATGGGCTCAGTTTCATGTTTACCCTTAGAGATCAGTCTTAAACCAGCTGACTGTAGACATCATCATTAACAGAAACAACAAAACCAATCAGCCATCTAAAGCCAAAACACAGATGATGTGACGAATGGCTGTTGTATTTATACTACTGACCAGCAGAGGGCATCCATCTGTCTATCTATCATACAGGAGCCTCTTTTCATAATAAAAGACCTATGATGGAGCAAATATATAAATGCATAAGGGTGGCATCTTCATACAGTGTTCGGCTTGTGCTGAGTTCAGACTTGTGCAAACACAGGAACATCACGGCGTCCGGTGCGGCCACAGACCGTTCTCTCTCCTGAGCCACGGGGAACGCCAGCTGGGCTAAATCAAAGAGTGCGGATACATGCTTTATGGGCCGTGTGCTGATGTCAGAACTACAAAACCCACAGTGCTGCCTTCATGGAGACACTGGAGGAGGTGATGCAGTAAATTTAGTGTGGCTAAAAGCAGGCAAACATTACTGACGGTGTTTAGTGAGACTCTTCAGGTCTGTTCCAAACCCTAGAGAGGCTTGCCATCCACAGGGTAGAAAACAACATTATTCTGCCTTGTAAGACGCCTCATTTTGCTCAAATTTTAAGGCAGTATTGCATGTTACTTTCATGGATAAATCAGTCCCAGAATGCATTCTGGAGCTCAGTGTAAAAAGATGGCATATTGTTGGAGGAAAGGCAACTTTTTTGTCTTCTTTTTGTCTTACACTGATTCACTATGGTAAGCCTATTATGAGTGTTTATATTTTAGACCTGACGGGACGGTTTTCGCTGGGAAATTGCATATATGCATCACTCACACGTGCGTGTCTCGTCACGTCCTACTTTGATGCATGTCTGGTGTGGGAGTGGCATATAGTGTTGCCAGGTCTGCGGTTTTCCCGCAAAATTGGGCTACTTTAACGATGTTGCCGCGGGTTGTTTTTTATGTCTGCAGGTTGAAGCAGTCCCAAATAACATGATATTTAGCCCCTGAAATGCGAATTTAACCAGGGGTGACCACGCTAAAAAGCGGATTTTATCCCCCGGAACGCGATTTATTACTGAATTAGGCAGAAAGTTTTCGTGAGAAGTTCAATGTGCGTAAATATGAATAGTGTACGCAATTATTAGTGAATGAGACCCAATGTTCTTCCTCAAAATGCATTCAGTTTTGTTTTTTGCTGTTAGAGGGGCAAAAGTTACCTTTAATGAAATACATAAACTTTTTTGCATTGTGACATTGGTGGTATCATTCGTTAATAGTTGCGTAGATTATTTCGTATTTGTACGCACATTTGAACTTCTCACGAAAAATCTCTGCCTAATTCGCAACACATTCGTACGCACGTGAATTTGTTCTTAAAATCGTTCCGATGTTAGTAAATTTTGAGTATTCGAAATAAGCGGCTGCGTGCACAAGATTAGTCATTTGCATAACACACACCCAAACCATGTCCATATAAGGGCTTTCCACACCTTTCGTCACTCCAGTCAAACTTCGCATCAAAAATATTTTATTGTCTTTTGTTTTGAGGTGAAATGTGAGCTGGACATGTTTTGTTAAATGCATGAAAGCTAAAAATCCATATATAGAATAAAAATTTCTATGAATGTCCATAATATGCTCAGTGCAAACTCAACAGCATTTCAATTCCTGCCAATACAGCAGTTTCCTGGCAAACAAACACACGGTTGACTGCAGGGTTAATCTGCGTCTGGAGTTACATAAGAGTCCCTACAAACACAGACAATCACACAAAACAGCTGGCAGGTCGAAGTCTGATGCCTCCGAGTTACTTGTGACACAAATAGCCCAGTGTGGTCAAACATTGACTCCGTCTTAGAGTCGGGGGAAACCTCACTGCTAGAGAGAAAAAACAGGCCTCCTGTCTTCACAAACCTCATTTATTAATAGAGTCCTGTTGCATCATAACGCTGTCAGAGACCCAACGACAGTGCTATTTTAGTAGTATTGCGATATTATTATATTTTTTATTAATATTTTGTAGTTATTATTTTTAAAGTTTCAGTTTTCATTTCAATTTTAGTTCCTCAATCACTCATTTTTTGAAACTTAACATTCTCTAAACTGTAAGTGCAATTATCAAAACTAGATTGCATGTGGTAATTTAATTCATGCTTTAAACCCTACTTATTGTGTCAATAAATTGGCCAAAGCCACCAAAATTAATTGTGTTTAAATGTTCAGAAAACTCACATAAAATATGACTTATTTTGCCGCGGAAACACTGTAGGTCCCATTGGTGATGTGATGTAGGCGTGTTCAGAGACGAGACCTTATGCAAATGAGCAGCGATGTGAAGCGGTGACTAACAACGGTAGATGCTATGGAAGCTTGTTTCCGCCATGGAATAAAAAAATAAAAAAGGTAATTGCGACTATGTCTCGCAATTCTGACTTTATATCACGCAATTCTGACTTTATATCTCGCAATTCTGACATTATAACTCGCAATTCTGACTTTATATCACGAAATTCCGACTTTATATCTCGCAATTCTGACTTTATAACTCGCAATTCTGACTTTATATCTCGCAATTCTGACTTTATATCACGCAATTCTGACTTTATATCTCGCAATTCTGACTTTATATCACGCAATTCTGACTTTATATCACGCAATTCTGACTGTATAACTCGCAATTCTGACTTTATATCACGCAATTCTGACTTTATATCTCGCAATTCTGACTTTATATCTCGCAATTCTGACTTTATATCACGCAATTCTGACTGTATAACTCGCAATTCTGACTTTATATCACGCAATTCTGACTTTATATCTCGCAATTCTGACTTTATATCTCGCAATTCTGACTTTATATCTCGCAATTCTGACTTTATATCACGCAATTCTGACTTTATATCTCGCAATTCTGACTTTATATCTCGCAATTCTGACTTTATATCTCGCAATTCTGACTTTATATCACGCAATTCTGACTTTATATCTCGCAATTCTGACTTTATATCTCGCAATTCTGACTTTATAACTCGCAATTCTGACTTTATATCTCGCAATTCTGACTTTATATCTCGCAATTCTGACTTTATATCACGCAATTCTGACTGTATAACTCGCAATTCTGACTTTATATCACGCAATTCTGACTTTATAACTCGTAATTCTGACTTTATAGTCAGAAATGTGAGTTATAAAGTCAGAATTGTGAGTTATAACTTTTTTCTTCCAATTGTTTTAATCATGCAGCTCTTACTTTATAACTCACAATATTACAATTCTAAGTGGGAAAAGTCAGAATTGCCTGATAAAAACTCGATTCTGACTTTATTACACAATTCTTGCAAATTGCGAGTTTAAATCTTGCAATACTGAGGAAAAAAGTCGGAATTGTGAGATAAAAAGTGCCGACTGGTAAAGGCATCGCATCACTGCAGCTGCCGTCAGAAGTTCCAGTTGAAGAATGCGTACAAAACTGCAACAGAAATCAATCAGTTCGATTCACTGATAATCTTATTGCTGATATGTATTACGCCCAAAATAGCAGTGATTTTCTTAAGTGCAGTTAAGTAGATCATTGTACGTGTGGACGGGCTTAAAGGGTGTGTGCAGCTTTAAATGCGTATTTGTCTACAGCTGATGCTACTTTAGCTTCAGTCTCTTTCATCTTTCAGATAAGTGTCTCTGTGTTTGGGCCTTTTTTCCATGCCATTTTTTAGGGCAGTGTCTTCAGTGTTGGCAAAGGAGTCCTGTCATTTTCTAAGTTTAGCTCTGGCAGAGGCGACTGATTCCTTAGTCCTGACGATTTGGCTCTTTAATGTTTTCTTCATGTGCGTAAAGTCAATATAGAACAATAGAGAGACATAAAATCCCCCTTCACTGGCCTCAGAGTTTTCAGACAGTCGACCACCATCCTGACACATGAAACTGTTTGGAAAAAATGTGGGTTTTTTCCCTTTTACAGACTCAGACTTGTGGTGCATTGACTCATTGATTTGCTCAAATACTGTTTGGCTTCCATTTGCTGTCATCAGCGTTCCTGTCAATCAAATGACCATCAGGTGGTTTCATTAACAACAGGAGCATGAGGGAACCTGCGTTCTGTCACTATAGTCTAAACAATCACATGTATTCGTCTTAAACAGGCAGGGATTACCCATCAGCCCGGGATGAGCACGCTCAACTCTTACCTGAACTCAGCTACTCTCATTTGTCTTCCATCTGTCAGTATGCAGAGGGAAACTAGTGTAATATTCCAAACACAGTCTCAGAACTCCCAACAGAAACATGGCGGCTGCAGGAAAAGCTGTATTTGCATGAGCTGGTCAAACCCCAACCAGCAAAATACAGTGTATTTGAGCCTCATAGTTTATGAAATGGTTATTTTATTGTTTAGCTGAAATATGTTATTGAGACGTGGGTTTGGCAGACAGTTCTGGAGATTTCAGTTGATGGATCTCGGCAGGAAGGTCGATGAGTGTCTTTGTTTGAAGTGTAGAACATGTTTCAGATGTCAGAACTGAACGCTGGTTACGTCTGTCAAGACACGTGAATGAAATTACTTGTCCTTCATCAACTCTGTTAAACAGCCCTTGAGGGAGGAATTACAACTGGTGTGGAAACTGTTCTCATTCAGAAATTACTAGTATATTTCACAAACAATTACAAAGAAATGGTTAGAAAACTCATTGAATTAAACTGAAATAAAGTAGAAAACTGTTTCCACCATGGAATAAAAAAGGTAATTGTAACTTTATTTCTCACAATTCTGACTCTATTTAAATTCCAAGTTTATAACTCACAATTCTGTCTTTATTTCTCACGATTCTGACTCTATTTCTCACAATTCTAACTTTATTTCAATTCCAAGTTTATTTCTCACAATTCTGACTTTGTTTCAATTCCAAGTTCATAACTCATAATTCTAACTTTATTTCTCACAATTCTGACTCTATTTAAATTCCAAGTTTATAACTCACAATTCTGTCTTTATTTCTCACAATTCTGACTTTGTTTCAATTCCAAGTTTATTTCTCACAATTCTGACTTTGTTTCAATTCCAAGTTCATAACTCATAATTCTAACTTTATTTCTCACAATTCTGACTCTATTTAAATTCCAAGTTTATAACTCATAATTCTAACTTTATTTCTCACAATTCTGACTTTGTTTCAATTCCAAGTTTATAACTCATAATTCTAACTTTATTTCTCACAATTCTGACTTTATTTCTCACAATTCTGACTTTGTTTCAATTCCAAGTTTATAACTCATAATTCTAACTTTATTTCTCACAATTCTGACTTTATTTCTCACAATTCTGACTTTATTTCAATTCCAAGTTCATAACTCATAATTCTGACTTTATTTATCATAATTCTGACTTTATTTCAATTCCAAGTTCATAACTCATAATTCTGACTTTATTTAAATTCCAAGTTCATAACTCATAATTCTGACTTTATTTCTCATAATTCTGACTTTATTTAAATTCCAAGTTCATAACTCATAATTCTGACTTTATTTATCATAATTCTGACTTTTTTTTCTCACAATTCTGACTTTTGATCACAATTCTGAGTTTATAACTCACAGTTCTGATGTAAACTTGTAATTGTGAGATGATAAGTTGCAATTACCTTTTTTTTTTTGTTCCATGGCAGAAACAAGCTTCCATATAGTATTTTCATTTTTTTCTTATTTTCATAATTTTTCTTATTTTGTGTCATATAATGCATTTCTCTTCTGCTCCCTCCGTCTTTAGACTCATAATTATCTAGAATGAAGCTAATTGTCTAAAACTTTTGGAATCCTGTGGAATTTGACCTCTGAATACACGTCTTTGATCAGGTAAGTGGAAACCGCTTGTGTCTCATTGGACGTGACCTCTGAACTCTGAGTGTCATGCGTTATTTTCATTTATGTTCTTTCTTCAAGCATTTATATGGTTTATAATATTTACAAAAGATTGCATAAACAATTAACTCACTTTTTTTTTTTCAGAATATTTGAAGAATCATCCCTCTGGAACTCTAAACGTTCACTTTTAGATGCAGTTGTATCTCAGTTGTCTGAAGATGATGAGGGACAGAAGATGATAACGGATGCTGCAGCCCCCTGCCACGACGGCTGCGGATCCTCTTGATTATAAATGATCATGAACGGTCAGGCAGTGCTGCTATTGACCTGTTTATGAGGGAAGAAGAGCGAGGACAGTACATCGCATACAGGCGCGCGCAGTCAGGGGCATCGCTTCGCAGGGAGAGAACATTTAAAGATAACAGTGTTCTGCAGGAAATCACGAGTCGTGAAAACACTCACACGTACATGTAAACACAATTAGCATGAACGACATTACATACATGCACAGAAATAAAAACGGCCTCATGTTCTGAAGAAGATGTGAGTGGAGATTCATCTGCGATACATATGTGAAATGATGCATCCCATTGCAGTTTTTCTACTTCAAAATTTCAGGTTAATTCACTCTTGAAATAGTTAACCCAGAGTCATTCTAAACCCCGGGTGAATGGAATTTTTTATTAAGTTTTATTAAGTGTTAACAATGAGATTATGTGGTTTTTATAATCAATTAACACTCTTTTTGTCATTTTTTACAAGATGGACAAAATTTGTCACCAAAAAAGTCATTCATTTTAACCAAAATTTCGGTTTTACCGAATGACACTTTTGGTTATACCGAATGACGATATCTTCAAACAATGCTAACAGGCTGATATCTAGCTAACTAGCAAAAGGACAATCAAACATTTTATATTTAGTACAAGTTTTTAAAATATTCCAACATTTTCCATGTTTTATAGCGGTTGTACCGAATGACCTGATGTTTCGGGACATGCGTATGATCAAGTGAAAACATGAATTATTCAAATAGTTCAGAGAGAGTTAGTTACTTTGCTTCATGACCATGTGGTCTGAATGATGTCACATCCTGTCACATGATATTGACCGCATGACTTGATCCAAAATGGTCCCTTTATATTAGTTACTCCGAATGACATCAATGAAATTCATTTTTCCGGACACTCTTTCTCATAACAAAGCAACGACTTCTGCACATAATTTTAATATCATTTTGCACTATGTTGATATATGATGTTATAAAATCATGCCAGAATAAAAAATATATACATTTAATACATTTTAATATATTTTAATCACAAATGAAATGGCTGTATTGGCCTTTGGACGGTTAAACCAAATGACCTTTTGACACTTCAGAATATTCAAAATACCTTTATATGTCGCAAAATATAATTAAAACCTTTTGGATTCAGTAAAAGAGATCTAGTTGTACTACCTTACATACTCTGGATGTCATATCTGTGTTTTTTATTATTATTAAGGCCTTTGGACAAAAAAAATGACCCGTCACGTCATTGACCCAAATACATTTCAAAACCCAGGGTTAAGTCGTTATTTGCATATTAGCAGTGTCAGTGTCGCTAATTGGACGAGCGCAGCGCACAATCTATAAAAAAGCTGTACTAGCATCTTCATATATTGCCAAGTTTATACTGATTTAATAGTACAAGCTTTTTCGACTATAAAGATAAGAACAAAACGATCTCTTCTTCACTTCAATTGGCACGTTTTCTGTTTGATATTTTTCTCATCAAAGGCTGTATGAACAGGCCCCAGCAGTGTAAAAGAGCGCAGTGGAATTGAAAAACGCATTCGTCGTTGCAGTGTGGGGTTAACAGCGCAAAAGCGACTCTAATCCCGCTTCGGACCAGGGTTTCATTACCCATACGAGGAGTTTGTTTTGGAAACATCATACTCAAAACGAAATTGCATTTGCAGACCATTTTACTTCCATAATGTGATATTCCCAAGTGAAACTGAGTATCTGATGATAAACATGTAGTGCAGGACTGGATTTCATACATCAGGAGTTGATTAGGTGTTTTATATGTAGGTCGTTGGAGAAAAGAATTACATTAGCTGAAAAAAAGAAATGGCATTTAATAAATTTATTCTTAATTCTGAACGATTACCAGGAAAAAAGTAATTTTTCTAAAATGTGCAGGTTGTAAAATGTTAAAACAAACATGTCAAGAAGTGTCAAAACAAGATGGTGGATGGAAGCTGAAACATCTTACTTCTTTTCATTTGTCCAGCGATTTTTATTTGTTTGAACAAAGCGAACCCGTTTTTTTTTCCTGTAGGCTAGAATAAAGTGCCTGATGAATCGTTCACAATAAGACCAGGAAGACACAATATACCACATACAATATCTCACAGTGGATCTGAATCTTATAGAAACACTTTTTAAACGTTTCCCATATTAGTTGAACTAACGGGCGGCGCGCCATGTTTACAAACGAGTTTTACTGCACACAAACCACGAAATCTGATCGGACGAATCCCAACATAAGTCTGGTTTCCCCTGTAGACAGAGTTTGTGTTTGTTTTCAGTGAGTAATTTTTTTAAAACTCAGTTTTTCCATATATTCTCAACTGGAAGTCATGAATAAATAAACGATCTCCTGACATTCTCCTCATTTTTGTCCATTGCTGCTTCTCCACTTTACGGGAACTATTATTGATTAATTTATCCTGCATCAATCCGTCATGATCAATACACCAGCACAGCAACCCTGCTGATCCGCACACATTTGACCGAATGTTTTCCTGCAGGATTCATTAAATTGGCTTTTTCTCCCTCCGAGTTTTTGTTTATTTCTCTTTTCATTTGTTTGGCTGTTTTTTAAACATTTTATAGGACACTGTTAGTTCACATAAACTGTTCTTTATCACTACAGTAGCTGAAATAAAATAAGTGTGCCTTTTAATATTTTATTTCAAGTAATGAAAATATTTTTTATTGTTTTAGTTAACGAAAAAAATGACACTCCAGTCTTTCTGCTTCAGAATTTCACGTTTTATTCAACATGTTACTCGTCTCATCTACAAAACTTCCTAACAATTTCTGAGCGATTACACTTGTTTCTACCACTTTCTTTTCAGTGTATAATAACCCTGTGCTGAAACATCTTTTTGCAGCAAATCTCAGTCCAGCGTTTCCATCAAAGCTCTTCTCTTCTCGTTCTCTTCACTCCCACACTCTGTGTTTGTTTTTTCCAG
>NC_067241.1:16288436-16410936 GCF_019924925.1 Ctenopharyngodon idella
TTTAGTGGGTTGATACTGAATGCACATGCTGGACACTAGTTTAGTGGGTTGATACTAAACACATGCCGGACACTAGTTTAGTGGATTGATACTAAACACATGCCAAGGCACTAGTTTAGTGGATTAGTACTGAACATACATGCCGGACACTGGTTTAGTGGGTTGGCACTGAACACACATGCGGACACTAGTTTAGTGGATTAGTACTGAACACACATGCTGGGCACTGGTTTAGTGGGTTAGTACTGAATGCAGTGATTGGCACTAGTTTATTGGGTTGGTACTGAACACACATGCCAGGCACTAGTTTATTGGGTTGGTACTGAACACACATGCCAGGCTCTAGTTTATTGGGTTGGTACTGAACACACATGCCAGGCTCTAGTTTAGTGGGTTGATAAACACATGCCAAGGCACTAGTTTAGTGGATTAGTACTGAACATACATGCCGGACACTGGTTTAGTGGGTTGGCACTGAACACACATGGTTTACTAGTGGGTTGGTACTGAATGCATGTGATTGGCACTAGTTTATTGGGTTGGTACTGAACACACATGCCAGGCTCTAGTTTATTGGGTTGGTACTGAAACACATGCCAGGCTCTAGTTTATTGGGTTGGTACTGAATGCACATGCCGGACATAGTTTAGTGGGTTGAACTGAATGCACATGCTGGACACTAGCTTATTGGGTTGGTACTGAACACACATGCTGGGCACTAGTTTAGTGGGTTAGTACTGAACACATATGTCAGTTCTAGTCCCATCGCTCCCAGTTTTGTATGAGGCAACATGTATTTATTAAGTGATGGTCAGTAAGGCAAGGTATCATATTAAATGTCTAATTTCTTCTGATATCAATATCAAATATCAAATGTTTGACTTGGTGTGAAACGTTATAACACTTTACAGTGTCAACATGGACCATTGTGACCTTTGACCTGTGCACACAGTGACTGCAGTGCATTAAGGACAGTGATGATGGGAAATGTTATCTGAAGATCAGACTCTTCACTGTATCATTGTACATGTAGTTCACTGTTGTGAAAACACAAGGCCAAGCTGTGTTTACATTCTTACACTAGACTCAGAAGTGCTGAGAGTGTGTGTGTGTCTGTTGCTGTTAGTCTTTGTTTCTCTCGTGCAATGAGCCTGTTGTTGAGATAGATAAACGGCTTTGTTCGTAAAGTGATTCGTTTGCTATAACAGGTGTAAGTCTGTTTAAAAACCCCTTAATTTGACATGAACAGCAGATGTTGTGTTGTTGTGTCCGTGATGGTCTCACAGCCCTGAAACCCACTCTCTATTTCCTCTGAAAGGCCTGGCAGTTTTAGCCGGAGGCATGACGATTTAGGTCTCTGACGACACTGGCTATTATGACTTGGCAGCTTATCTAGTTTAGTGCATTTGTAACAAACTTTGATGCCAAGTTTTAGAAAAGCCTCTTTGAGACGAAGTACATGACGCACAAATGTTTTAACAGTAGTTTCCACTCATTTGAGCTTTGCACCCATTCCAAATGGAGTAAGAGAGCTCCTCTGAGTTAAGGACGCAAGTAGAGCCATTGAATTATTTTCTTAGTTAAATAAACGGATGCGAAAGATGTGTGTGTATATAAAAAATATATCAAAATAATGTCAAATGCAGCAGTCTGAAAGAAGATACGTTTTCTGCTGTGTTAGAAATGCGTGTGCTGAGACATGAATACTCTGACTGCACTTGTTTTCTTTGCTAGTAATAGTAATAATCATGAGACAGAACAAAGTTGCCTTCTAAAGTGAATCATAGATGTTTTTGAGAGCTGACTGAAATGGCAATTTAGTTAGTGTTGTTTGTGAACTCTGGCATCACTAGTACCAGTTCTCCTAATGTTGTGATGAAACCTCTATTGCTAAATATGAAACTGTGTCCTCCTGCATCATTTGTGCTCCAGACATGAATGATTCCTCAAATCATGTGTCTTAAGAGGTGTGCTGTTACTTACATTAAATACACTACGGGTGTATTTTCACGTGGTTACTTCATGTGTCTCGAGTGATCGCATCCACTGTTTAAGCCTTCCAGTCTAGTCAGCACTGGTGGGAGAATGCAGTGCTCACCATCTTTATTCATGAAGGTGATTGGGCGACTAAACAATTTTATTTGCAGCGGTTTGCGCATGTGCTTTGTGAAGAGAGGGCGCTCTTCTCCAGCAGGCCTTATCTGTGAAGATGTGTGTTGCGATAGCGTTGTGGTATCTGGCTGGCTGGAGCTGTTATAACGCGTTTGCACACGCATTTTTTTTTTTGTTTTTTTTTTGTCAATTTACATATGTGCCTTAAACAACCAGATCCATTTACACTTAGTCATGTCTGGAATGCATCTTAAAACCACTTCTTGAAGTGCTTTGAGTGATCAGATTGTGTTTTGGAGGGCATTTGTACCTGGGCCCAGTTGTTCTAAAGTAATCTGATTGGATTTCGACTATCAGATTGGATCAAATCTTAAAATGAGTTGTTCAAAAAAAAAAAAAGGTTCTGAAATTGGATTAAATCACAAAATCCAATCTTTGTTTTGGTCTGGATCAAATCGTCAGTTTGTGTTCAAAACATTTTAGTAAGACTGGGATAGCTTTGATTTAAAAAAAAAAAAAAAAAAAAAAAAAAAAAAAAATCAGGATTATCCTGATTCTAGCAGAAGGGTGGATTTCAGCAACAAAAATGTAATAACTTTAAAACTGGTCAAAAAATACAACATGTAATATATATGCACATTTTTATTTTGCTCTTGATTAGTTTAACTGGTAAAGTAATAAAATAGAAGTAGACATTAGGCTTCCTATTAAGCCTTTCAGTACAATAAATTAAAAAAAGATCTTGGTGCCATAAAATAATCCCCTAAATGGCTGTCAATATCAAACAAAAATTAAGTGTTTTAAGTGTTTTTTTTGTAATCACTGTATATAAACTACATTGGCACAATTATCAGAGATTAACCAGTCAAAGTTTCTAACAACTGCATCCTTTATTGAATGTATTTTTGTTTGTTTTTGTTGTGGGTCACATGAGAAGCTACGAAAGCTCTAAAGGCACATTGTGATGGGAGGAAAAATATGAGATGGAGGAAGAAATAATTTTAATGCTTTTGTGTTCCCCCAAGAGTCTTTGTGTTCACTCTGAAAACGAGTTCTTTGTGAATGAACGCAAACTTTCTTGGGGGGAAAATGCAAAACTTTTGTGAGAGAATGCAAAAGCATTAGAGTATATAGATTTTTCTCTCATTTCATATTTTTCCCCCCATAACTATGTCCCTTAGTAGGGGTCTGATTGTTTAAAGGAAATTGAAAATGAAAGGGGATGTTTATTTTCTTTTTTTCTTTAAATAAAACACTTAAAGTCACCCACATTGACTCTTCCACCTGTTGTTCATTATATAGCTAGTAGCCTTCATTGTGAATAAGACCCCATTTGGAGCTGGTAATCCAGATTTGGTACTCTGAAAAAGTGTGTATCTGCATCAGGTTGATTCATTCCTATTTTGCTAAAAAAAACAAACAAAAAAAAGTAAGATAGATTTACCTGTTCCTGGATAGCAAAACATGGTATTTCCAAATCTAGATAATTCTGATCCAGATTAAACTTTCTAAACAACTGGACCCTGGTCCTTTTTTGCAAACGGATTGCTATCCAATCGGAGAAAAGAGCCAAGTGTAAACTCTAAGCTGCGTTTACACTGTAAGTCTTAATGCACAGATCTGATCTTTTAACCAAATCCGATTTTATTTTATTTTTTTATTTTTGGCCCACCTATTTACATTTACTTTAGACACGACTGTTATCTGATATCTGTGTTTACATTAATTCCCGCCCAAAATGATTGTCGTAATCGCTTTAATACGCACATGGTAGACCCTCAGGTTTTGAATGGCTGTGCTATTAAAATTATTTATATATTCCACGTCAGGTGGCCATGATTATTTGCCAACATGGATAAGTTAATAGCTATCATGGATGTTTTGCAGTGCAAAATCTGACTGAATGACTATAGACTGAAAAAGGGTAATTTTATCTATGACTTGTTAGACAATTCTGAAGTGAAATAAAGTAGCACGGTAAGATTACATTTATTTGAATGAATTTGAATATGAATGACGAGAGAGAGTATGAAGCTGGAAAGTTATCACCTCATTGCTGAGAAATATAATGTTTTCAGTGGTGAAGCTTATTTATAAAAGTCACCGGTAGTGTTGTCACGGTACCAAAATTCCAGTAGTTGGTACCAATACCAGTAAAAATTTTATGGTTCTTGGTACCAATTTCGGTACCACAGGAAAGTCTGTTGGAACTATTTCACTATTTTATTTAACTAGCCTATTTTTAAAAACATATTAAATATGATGGTAATCATAGATATAAATATTTGGAGCGTGTGTGTGTGTGTGTGTGTGTGTGTATATACCTCAATAAAATAATTTTTGAAATATAAAAAAAAACCGAATACAACAGCCGACAAAGCTTAAATGTATGGACTTCCGTGCCTCTCTCATTCGACATGAACCACAATGTTTCCATGGCTGCGATGTCACATTTAATTGCTAAACTACTAGCCTATTTCTTCTGTAAACAAAGCTTTGTGCTTCACTCGTGTCATATTCACGTAAAATACTGGCACAGCCCTATCAGTGGGTACCGAATATATCCGAATACTCGGTACTCCCGGTACTACTGAAATGCTGATATTGTCACATTTTCAAAATTTCAGTACCAACTTGGTACCGAAGTACCGGTATTTTTGACAACACTAGTCACCGGGCAGAGGTTGAAAACCAGCTGCTGAATGTGTGCGTGCGCAATTTCTTTCCTATTGGAAAAGATATCTAGATATATAGACATAAAGTTCCCACCCACCTCAATAAAAAAGCTGCGAGTTTTAGTGCGAGCACATACATCATGTCTGCTTCATAATACAACATTAAAATGTTATCTTTTTATAGGCAAACGTGTCGCCTTGTGGTGGCTTGGAATTCCAAGGGGAAGTGTATATGCGTTTTTAGACGTAGGTCGGATGTCCAGATATTGGATATGTATCTGATTTAAAACCAGATAGCTCGGATCTTCTGCAGATTTTTGTATTTACACGTGTGCAACAATTTCCGATCTGTGTCAGATGTGAGCAAAAAATCAGATTTTTTTTGTGCCAGTGTAAATGCAGCCCAAGTGATCAGACATGCATTTTTTTTTTTTTTTCTCCACTTGCTGGAAGAGAAAACCAGTGAAAAGAACGTGTTGTAATTTGTCATGGCCCTGCAAGCAGATTAAAGCTCTTGTAATTGCATTGAATGTCTGTTGTCTGTTAGTTTGCTCTGTTTTTGTGTGGTTTGTGTAGCAGCTGTTAGTAAATCAACACTCCAGTGTTTTCTGCTGCTATAAATACATCTGTTCAGCTGTTTGTATTGTTGGGAATGGAGTTAAGCTGTGGGGAAATTTACAAAGCTATTTTCTTCTGTTTGTCCAATAATGGTTGTCAATTAATCATCTGTAATTCTGTCCAGATAATCTGAGCATGTGCTTGTGCACTATTTCAGAAATCAAGTTTGTCATGTGAAGTGGCTGATGTTATTCCTCTGTTTGTCTGTTTATCAAACCAGTGAGATGGATATTTTGATAAGTGTTCTGCCTTGAAATATTATGTAAAGTGAACACTAGTAAAGTCATGTTAAAGTCATCATGCTTTCAGATTGAAGCTTTTTCCTACTGAAGTTACACACTGGACAACACTGTACAACAAATCCATGACCGAATGGAAAGTGTTTTATTGGCTGCTGGCAGTTAATTTAAACACATATTGATGTGTGAGCCAGTGAGTCTTTTATGGCTGTCAAACGGACGCTGTCACATTCGACACTCCAGTCCAGTTTTCCAGTCATTTCTTTAACAGTTTCAGTACTTCATTAGAGCAACACCAACATCCACCAAATCACTTGTTTATTTTGGCTTTGTTGAAAAAAAAACTGAAAGTGTTCAGCACTGCACGTTTTCATAGTGTGACTGAAGTTCGATGGCCGCACTGATTAAGGCAGCATGATATTGACCAGCGAGAAAGTCCTGTCAGGACTTATTTACAGAAGTGTGACTGAGTGGAAATAGATGTTGAAATACTGATTCTGCGAGAGACAAACAAACAGGAAGACAAATTTAGTGTGAGAGGATTGTTGGAAATGCGTGCCCTTGATGATATTTCTGAAAAATATTCTCTTGCATCTTGCTCATTTCGAGATACTTTCAAAGTGAAATGTCCAGTGAGTGGCGCTAAAAGCGAGTTTAGTTTTATAATCCGCAACAGATTTTATTTGCGTAGGTTGTTGTGCATGGCAGTTCTGAATTTAAATGTCCGGTGAGTGGCGCTAAAAAGTTAATCACGTTTGAAAATGACGTACCACCTACATTAAACCCTAAATATACCCAAAAGTGTTAAGAAAAGCAAACGTATTTCCTGAAGCAACCATGCCATTTAAGCTTGCTTTAACAATTTGCACCTGCAATAATAATTTTCTGCAAAAAGAGTTAAAATTGGTTGCTGTTTTACTGCATCTAATGTTCATTTCAGCTGAAAACTGAATTGGTCTGTTGTAACGTGTATTGGTATGTTATTTGATGAGAAATGGGGTGGAATATCTGTTAAACTGAAACAGATCCAGCTCAGGGGTGGAAGTAGCCACATGTGGAAAGACTTGTTACGAAGGCAACTGCAGCCAGATGAGCTGAACATGTTTGATCCTGCTGTGAAGCCACTCTGTGAATCAGGTGATTTGGTGTTACTTCTGACCACAAGCTGCTAAGAGTTTCAGTGATGTGTAACCTGTGGTGTCTGTGCGGGTGGCTGTCACTCGAGTGGGTGAACATCTGTAACAGTTAATTCCACTGCAGCACTTTTAGAGCTCCACGATTCTGAATAAATTGAGAATCATTTTGTTTCAAATCGAGATGATTATTTTCCCATGATTCTGAACAGACAACTAAATAAAATAACAAAATTTACTAGTCTATTTAAAAATGTTTAATTAGAATGAATGAATTATTTAAAAAAAATGTTTTGAATGAATGATTCAATGACGAATCATTTTTTTTTTTTTTAAGTCACTTGTTGCAAACTAGTGGCCTAACGATGTAATGATACAATCGTTATTTAAAGCACCAAGTTACTTTCAAAAGGGCATCTGCTGTATTTCACTACCATAGACATTAGAGTTTATATCTGAACTGTAAATTTAAACTGTGATAATTTGAATTGGTGTAACACAGAAATATCAATACTAGGGCTGCACGATTAATCGTATTTTTATCGCGATAACGATATCTGCTTCTCTCGATTGATTACAAATAATCGTCACGATATTGGCCCGCTCGTTATTTATCCTGAAAACGTGTTTTTTCTTTGGGATATGCTTGTGGTTGCCAGATGCAAAGAGCTTAAATCCCCCAAATAGAGCTTTTCCCTTAAAAAGATATACTGTCTTCCGGGTGTTTTACTTAATCTGTGCAATCTGGCAACTCTATACACGCGCTCCCTCTAAATGCGGAAGAAGCGCTGATGATCTGAAAACAAACATATGCGCTGTAGTTTAGTGATCTCCACAGCGCAATTCTGCTTCAATGAAAGTGTCATACAGCCAGTCTTTGTTTCTTCACAAGCCACTCGTACTATTTGTGACTAAATCTGCCATGATCAAACCTTCAGCGATGAATTCCAACAAATGCAACACGGATCTCCACCTTAGTTACTGTTTGCAGAATGCACTTTTGCAACCTGCGTGACAATTCAATTGGGAAAATGAACATAGTTTGGAATTATTGGAAATAATATTAGGTGTTTCGCTGTTTTATCTTTTGAAGTTCCTAAAGGTTTTACCAGTTTTTACCAGTTTTACCAGTTGAAAATTATATTGCCACTGGGACATTCTAAAACGCGTAACGTGGCTTAATTTAGACAGTGTTATTAACAGACCGAACTTAGTAAACATCATACTAATAAAGCATACTATGTACAGAAAAGCAGATGAGCCCAGAATATGAACGCAACACGTTTAATTAAGCATTTTCCTCCCATAAAGAAAACGCTTAACGTGGCTTAATGTACTAAGACAGTGACATTAAAATACCAAACTTATTAAACACTATACTAATAAAGCATACTATACAGAAAAATTGGTTTGTGCAGAATTTGATCTTTTAATATCACTTAGTAGGCTACATTAAGTGACGTTAAGCTTTTTCTTTAATGGTTTTCTATGGGAGGAAAACAACGTGTAATTAAACACATTGCGTTCATATTCTGGGCTTATCTGCTTTGCTGTACAGTATGGTTTATTATGATGTTTATGGAGTTTGGTCTTTTAACGTGGCTTAATGTACTAAGACAGTGATATTAAGTGTTTTTCATGTTGAGTATTTTAGAATGCCCCTAGCCAGGGACATTTTTTTTTTTTTTTTTTTTTTTTTTTTTTTTTTATCAAAGAGCATCATTCTTTGCTTTATGAATTTGCAGGGCAATCTGAATCTCTGGTTTGTCTCATTTGCAAACAAATTGTGTTGCTTTAAAAATCTAATGTGAATACAGATTACAAAGCGTTCACCAAAACCATGTGTTTTGTATTGATTTACCATCTAACGAAGTTATCATAGTTGGTTAAATGAAGTCGGTGTGCCACCTACAGGCCTTTTGGGTGAAGTGTAGGTTGGTAAAGAACGTGAAAATGGCCATAACTACATTACCCTTTTTGATAGAATAATTGTGATTAATAATCGTGATTATCAGTTTAACCATTATCGTGCAGCCCTAATCAATACTGTGTGGTTGAAAAGACTGTTTGTGAAGCTGTTTCATACCTAAACATGATAACTGCTCTCTCTGGATCAGCGGCAGCACCAACACAGATCTAAATGTTCCAGTATGATTTTGTCAAAGGTTTAATAACATAGCCGAATCGTTGTCATTTAGGAATAAGATCGTGGGTGTTTGAATCAAGATCGCGATCTTTTAATGATTAATCGTGCAGCTCTAAGCTCTTTAAAGAATATTATTCAGGACTGAAGTAGAGACCTGCACTCTCACGGGACTACCGCAGGAACCACAGGACCCAATGCGACAGAGTGCGACGCGGCACTAGATTTGATGGGCGAGTGTGGGTGCTGGCGGTAAGGTACTGTGTGTGTGTGTGTGTGTGCGGGTGTGTGTGTGTGTGTGTGTGTGTGTGTGTGTGTGTGTGTGTGTGCGGGTGTGTGTGCGGGTTGCGGGAGAATAAAACGATTCGATAGTCCACTCACCGTTCAAAATCTCTGAGGTTTTGTTCAGTGCTAAATTCTGAATTCTGCATGCTGGCCAAATCCTCTGATTATAACAAACAAAGTGTAGACATTATGAAAGATTCATTGTGCAGTCAGCTTCATAGATAATAACGGAGCTTTGGGAGATTGCGATGAACTGAGATGGCAGCCTTTTAGGAATTATGAAGGGAGTACACTTTGCACGCATTTTGCCATGCCAAACCATGCACATAAAAGCAAGCATATGCTACTGTGTTAAATTAACAGTGGTTTGTGAGTTTTGATGATTTAATAACAATTTATCGGGAGCGTTTATGCTGGAATGTGTAGGTTGTGGCTAGGCGACATGTAACTTGAAACAGTTTCGTGGATGTACAGAAAAAAAATCTATACTTTTATGCAGGCGGTAGCTGGACAAAACATGACTGTTGCGGATGGGAGCGGGAGAAGTTAACAGGCTATACATTTGCGTATTTGCGGGAGCGGGACTGAAAATAGTTAATAGTAATAATAGCTGATAAGAGAATCAGTGGGAAGGATTTGTTTTTTTCATATATTTGTATAATTACAGAATCAACTGTTAGTCTGTTAGTTTCTAATAAGGTTTAGACCATTCACATGCTCTCTGGCAGTATGGAGGGTCAAGGTCAGCCAGTTTAATTTACCTAAACTTGAGGCATTGGTCCTATAATGTAAGGCCATGTACACACTGCAGCTAAATTCGGTTGTCACTTCACCTTTTAAAAACTGACTTACAAACAAAGTGCAATATAACTGTGTAATTTCATCAGCATAACCCACAGAATTACATAATTACGAACACTTGATAGTTTTTCAAGTGAATCTACCTATGCATTATCAGCTGTCATGTCATATCTGTATCTCAACATTGTTTATATGTGCTATTATTGACATTCATATCTATTCAAATCATCTGTACGTGACTATTACTACATTAAATGTAAATATAAATATACACCATATTGCCAAAAGTATTGGGACACCCCTCCAAATCATTGAATTCAGGTGTTCCAATCACTTCCATTGCCACAGGTGTATAAAATCAAGCACCTAGGCATTCAGACTGTTTCTACAAACATTTGTGAAAGAATGGGTCACTCTCTTACAGTGAAAGGAACTCTTAATGCTTCAACATACCAAGACATTTTGGAAAATTTCATGCTCCCAACTTTGTGGGAACAGTTTGGGGATGGCCCCTTCCTGTTCCAACATGACTGCGCAACTGTGCACAAAGCAAGGTCCATAAAGACATGGATGAGCGAGTTTGGTGTGGAGGAACTTGACTGGCCTGCACCTCAACCCGATAGAACACCTTTAGGATGAATTAGAGTGGAGACTGTGAGCCAGGCCTTCTCGTCCAACATCAGTGCCTGACCTCACAAATGCGCTTCTAGAAGAATGGTCAAAAATTCCAATAAACACACTCCTAAACTTTGTGGAAAGCCTTCCCAGAAGAGTTGAAGCTGTTATAGCTGCAAAGGGTGGGCCAACTCCATATGAAACCCTATGGATTAAGAATGGGATGTCATTAAAGTTCATGTGCATGTAAAGGCAGGCATCCCAAAACTTTTGGCAATATAGTGTATATTTGCTTACCTTCTATTAAAACATGCTAGAGCGGAGTCTCTGTCAAGTCCAAGTTTGTTGTGAAGCTCTCTCCATCTCAAAAACACCATGCCAATATTGATCCTTGTTTTATTTCTTTTTTTTTTTTTTATCCCAAAGCCTGCTTGCATCAGTTGACCTATGATAAGGTTTTTGGAATGCTAGATGTTGCATAACCAACACTTTCACATTTTGTCCATGTGAGTTGCCATAGTTTCTACAAGCGAAACCCAGGGATAGCGCGGATATTACGTCATTGGTAGGCGACAATGACAAGGGACGAGCCATTATTTAAAATTGGAATTTCTCTGGATTTACAAATCCTTGGGAACTTTTGGGATAATGTAATTATTTGCAATATATCACACTGTGCAAGTGGTTCTTATATATTTTATTACAATAACCTTACAGATTGTGCCTTTAAAGCATTCCTACTGTTGGAAAAAACATGACAAGAAAAAAATAACACTGTTGGATTATTAATATCAATGTTTTTGTAAAAAAAAAAAAAAAAAAAAACATATAAAAAGGGAATATGACTGTATTAACCCAATTATAGTCAATAATGTTTAGTCAATAATATTTTATTTGAGCTGAAACTGAAGAGTAAATGAACAACGGTAAACTGAAGCGCTTTGCTAGAGGGTTAATAAAAAAACCAAATGCATCCTATATGACATTAATCTGATATTGGGTAAAGTATACCCGGGTAAAGTAATATTGGGTCATTCCATGTCAAATCAGCCAAATTTCGGAAAACTTTCCTGGCTCAAATGTTTTATTTTGTTAATGTTATTTCTATAGAAAGACAAACATAAGTAGTGATAAAAGCCCAAATATTAAATGTCACAGATGTATATTTACTGTGTAATCCACTATTTTATAGAGGGGGGTCAAAATGACAATGAGATTTGGAGCCAATATATTACAGGGGTGTAAAAATGAATTTAGAAAGATGGCAGCATCATTATTTTATTTTTACACACAGATTGGTATGTGTATTAGTAAAATCAGATGAAGAGGAATATCTGAAGAACAAATAATGTTGAGACTATAAATGTATCCTTTTTTTTTTTTTTTTTTTTTTCCCTTTATCAGAAGAATTGCATAAAACAACTCTCAGAGTACCAAAAATCTACTGAAGATGGTTTAGTTGAGGCACAATACACTTTATAAGAATCTATATTTGAATCAGTTTTAAGGATAATTGGAAGAAGGGATTGTTCATTTTAACAGCTTCTGAAGCTACTAAGAGTTCAAATACACAGTATTGTAACTACATGCTACCGCATTGACATCCCTATATTTATTAGATTGAACCATGTAGGGCCTTAAAAATGAAGATTAAAATGAAAAGTTTCATTAGAACAAGAATCTAAAATGACATTAAGATATTTTTAACACTTCTTGAATTTTTTTGTTTTGGCACTCAGAGAGGTGTTGTATTCAATTGTTTTGATAGAGGGAAACAAGATACATGTCTAGTTTCAGAGTTATTTATTCTTCAGACATTCCTCTTTAAATGCCATAAGTATCAGCTGTGTGCAAAGTGAACCACATTTGGTTTTCGATCACTGAAAATGGGTAAAATGCAACAGTTTGAACATAGCTGCTTTGAGATCCCCTTATCTATTGTACTGAACTAAATAGGGCCTTGAAAATGAAGATTTCAAAAGGAAAGTTTATTAAGCATGAGAATCTAATCTGGAAGGATATTAAGATATCTTGAATACTTTTAGAGTTACAGGCATGCGAACTTTGGAAAATGAATATTTATGACAGGTATGTTTATGCAATAGATATTATAATAATAATAATAATAATAATAATAATATATATTTTTTTTGACAACTGAAAATGTGTCCATATCTCTGGGACTGAACCATCGAGGGCCTTTAAAATGAAGATACCAAAAGGAAAGTTTAAGAACCAGAATCTAAAAGAATGATAAGATCTCTTTAATACTTCTTGAGTTACAGGCATGCAAACTTGAGGCAAAAAACACAAGAAATGCTTTTTGTCATTGTTGGCATATAATGAAACAAAGATTGCTAAAGTCAACAGATTTTACTAATAGACCTACCAATCTCTGTGTAAAAAAAAAAACAAAAAAAAAAAACAAAAAACAATGCTGCCATCTTTCTAAAATCATTTTACACCACTCCAAATCTCAGGTGAAAATTGTCATTTTGATGCACCCCCACCCCCCCTCTACAAAATAGTGGATTACTCAGTAAATATACATCTGTAACATTTAATATTTTAGCTTTCATCTCTATTTATGTTTGTCTTGATACAGAAAAAATATTAACAAAATCAAAACTTTGAGCCGGGGACCTCTGGTTTAGTTGACCCAGAATGACCCTATTACAACTTACATTTGTACAAAAAACAAACGAACAAAAAAAAAAACAATCATAAATTATCTATCATAAAAATATATATATATTTTTTTAAAGTCACATCGATCATGGTTTTCATGTTGATCGTCACTATCACTGTACTAGCTGTCATGAGTACTTGTGCACATCCCTACTAAACATGTCCAAATGTTGTATTTTGGAAATGATACCCAAGTATTATGACCTGCAACAGGGGTCTTCTCCCCAAGATGGCCACAGATGTTAATTGTGCTCACAGATTGTCAGGGTTTTTTATTTTTTTTATTTTTTTATTGTGACGTGATTTCATCACAGGTGATGTAATAGTTCTGGTGTCAGTAGTGCATGGCACTAGATGAGATGAGGCCAAAAACAACAGATGAAATAGCATTTGTCCCCCGACACCTCCTGCAGCATCTCCATAGTGATGTTTGTCTCCTGAATGCCGCTAATCTACATGCGTAAAGAAGGCAGTGTCCCAGTAGACATGTTACCTTTATCACACCTGAGGTCAGTTTTTCAGTGAGTGAGCAGGTTTTGCCTGTAGTCATCACTATAAAGCACCAGAATTTCTGCAACTAAAAAAAATAAATGTTTGCTTTCAACTGAAACTGCTTTAATATTTGCTTCTCCAATGTTCATTTGTGTCTATTTACTTGTCTTGTTTGTGTCTGTTTAAAAATGGTGATGTTGTATTGTGGGGTCTCTGATGATTCCCACCCCTAGTATGACGCCCTGCTAGATAAATGTGCCTGTGAGTGCTGCAGTATGGTTGCAGTCTTTGAGTACTGCAGTATGGTGGCTGTCGTATGCTGACGCTGGCCGTCTGACAGCTGTCACTGTGTTTCTGCAGGCGACATCATCAGTGAGGTCACATGTCTGTCAGATCAATGTCTTAATCTGATGGCTCCAAACACACCGCAGCCTTCCCATCATATCTACCCTGTGCACACTATCATGTATCTCTGCCGCAGCATCCACGTGACCTGCACATTACAGTCATTTTAGTTTTCTGATTGCATTCTTGTGCATGAAATATGCTTGTGATCATGTGCACAGCGGAGTAATTTTAAGTACAGCATAAATGAGTACACCCCCTCTGAACATAAAAATATCTCTTAATGATCACTTACAGTTCATATGAAGATCATGATATTTATTAAAAAAACAGAGAAAAATATGTAATATCTGCAAAATAAATGAGTTTGCTGTTTTGCTTAAATGAAGGGTTGAAAAAATTAGTACACCTTTGTTTTAAAGGCACAATGTGTAAGATTTTGGATTAAAATATCCAAAAACCACTAGAACAGTGTTATTTAATTTATTGACTTGTGTACTTAAATTATCCCAAATTTTTCTAACTTTGTTTAAATCCAGAGAAATCGGCTATTTTAACTAGTGTAACAGCCCGTATCATTGTGTTGCCTGTCAATGATGTCATATCCGGGTTTCCTTGATTTCCAGTTAGAAACCATGGAAACATCAAATACGCTTTAATATATTATGTGTTAGTGCTGGGTGGTTTGAGCAAAAATCTGTATCACGTTTTTTTTCACTGGACCTTTATTTTGCCATATTTTACTGTCAGGAATACCCAGTAGCCCCTCGCTGCAGAACACGAGATCCAGGGGGTGGAGACTGGTAGGTTTAAGCTCCGCGTATACTTTGGCCGTCCGCGTTTGTGCACCGTCTGCATGACGTAATTTTCACCATGCGGAGGGCTCGCGGCCGGCTGCACACCCCGTCCGCGTGAAGCCCAAATTTCGAGACCGCGCGGACAGTGCACTTGCAACAACGCATGCGCAAGCAGGACAGAAGTCCACTAGGTGGCAATACGCACAGTACTGAGCACAATGTGTAGTTGTTGAAGAAGAGACTGTAAAGAGCAATTCAAAAACAAGACGAGTAAACTCCGAAGCATGCCTTCTCCATCGTTTTTGTTTCTTGTTCTCTTGATGTATCTTCTGAACTATGTTGCAATGGTGGATGCACTATTTTTCTTCTCCGATCCTGCCCAGCTTATTTATTTGTTTATTTTTTTTGATACGTAAAGTGGGAGGAGTTGGATCCGGATCCAGGGGGTGGAGATGGGTAGGTTTAGGGATATGTAAAGTGGGAGGACTTGGATCTGGATCCAACCTCGCCCCCTGGATCTCGTGTTCTGCAGTGAGTACAGGGAATATATATATATATATATATATATATATATATATATAACATTGTAAGGACAAATAAAAATTAGTTAAATTTAATTCAAGCAGTTCATAAAGCTAACAATTTAGTTTGAAATGTAATCAAATGAGTTTAATTAAAATAATAATAAGTAGGCTATACATTTTTACTGTGCAATTTCTGTAATTTCAATGAAGACCTTTGAGTTTGTGTGTTTTAATAAATGGTATTTATTATTATTATTATTATTATTATTATTATTATTATCTCTATTAATCGAAGTACTCTATTGTACAATAGTAATATTTCTGTTATTTCAAGTTATACCAAACTTTTATTTTGACAGGGTCGTGAAGACCTTTGACTTCCTGTGTATATGTGACAAATGTCGATTAGTTTTATCATATTAAACTGTGAATTGTTAATAAATTTACTCTAAGAGCAGCTCTGCCGATGAAGTTCATGTATAGTAAGTGAGACAGCAGACACTGAAATCATCACGAGCGTCATGCGTGCTTCAGTATGTGTAGCAGTAAAGGAAACTGTGGCGCTCATTCATACAGGCTTTAGATTTCAATAGCAGCCTTTTTTAGTTTTAATATTCAGAGACACTAGTCCGTATCAATATCTGATTCATTGTAAAGCCCTACTTTTGATTAATTCATCCAAAAATTGCCAAATTCTGTGACGTTACGCTTTATACAGTAAGTTCCATTTGTGACTGGATTCCGTGATTTCATCCGTGTTTTCTGCATTGTGGAAATCAATCATATGGCTCTACATGGTATTTGCATTATTAAAGAGAGTTAGTTTTGTGAGTATGCAGTTAATAGAAGTCTGCTCTCTATACACTCTACATAGTGCTTCATGGCCATTGAATAGATACAGCAGCTGTTTCAGCTACGCACCTGTATGGCGGTTTTTGAAAAATACATATCAGTCTCGAAATTGAAACCAGTTACCGTGTAAACACAAACAGCTAATAATGTCAGTTTTACCGTATCAGTTCAAGCCCGAGTCAGATTCTGAAAATGTGGATGTTCATGCAGATCGATCCGAACCAACACTGGAATGCCACAACATGGCGACAACACTACAGTTCACTGAAGCCTCGTCTTCTTTCTTTGCGTATGCCTTTGGGTGGGCATTACGCTAATATTTCAAATTGTGACACATTTGCAGAATTGATATCTGGACTTCGATCAGGATGTTTTGCAGTTCTGGATCCATGTTCTCTCTTGGAATAAATTGATTTGTGGGAGACTATGAACTTTGTAACTTTGCAGATCTTATGCATAAACGGGTACATTACATACTAATGGAAAAGGAAAACATTAAATCATCCTATGATCTCTTTAAGTCTGAAAATGATTCACTGGTCTGTGAAACAATTTAAGTTTACAGTTTCAACTAAAAACGGAAAATGCGGTTTGGCATTTACATGACATTGGCATTTTAGAGGCTTGAAAATGCAAACTATTGAAAACCGGTTTCAAAGTGCACGTTTTTTTTAAATGATACTGTTATTGTCTCGGTGTAAACTACAAAAACGCAAATTTGTAAAAAAACGTCATGAGTATTATGTGTTCAGTCTATAGGCAGTCTATTTTTCATTGGCATGAATAATGCAGCATTTTTAGTTTTCTCTGATCCGTGTGACATTTACTTTTTGTACTCAACATTTTATCACTTAGTTAAGAATCTTATTTTCCTGATTAATATTGTCATGTTTGTTTGGTAATACAAAAATTAAAACTAAAATACAAACATGTTATTTATTGGGCCTTCACAAAGGTCTAAACCAGTGAGTGTTGCACTTTATAGAACCTTTAATTTGACAAATTAAGTGTCTATACAGAAGTTATTTTTCATATGAAAGCTCTGAACGATATCTTTACAGTCACAAGTACTTGTACTGTTAGAGTTGATTTACAGCTTTTTTTTTTTTTTTTTTGTTGTTGTAATTTTTAAAGCGCTTTCCCAGCCCTCCTCAAAATGCCACATTCTCCTCAAACTAAAGTTTCCATCAAGCTTTTAAGAGATCTCTTACTGAAATGTAATACTCCATTATTTTTATTTTTATTTATTTATTTATTTTTTTTCATCTCTTATGAATGAATTCTGGGAGATGAGCCCTGGCGCTTAATGTGGCGTGCTGAATGAGCTGAAATGGGCGCTGTGGGTTTGCTGGGGGCAATCGTTTCAGTTACAGTTATGATCAGGCCCGAGTAGATCCAGCAACAATGAGCTGCTTTGTTGAATGAGATGAGCTTACCTCGCATGGCACTGAACTGTTCCATTCACATTTATACATCCAGCCACCAGGAGGAAGGTGGAGAAAACTTTTCCATCTGTAATTTTCAATGCTCATTCAATGCTTTTTTTTATTTATTTATTTTTTTTTTATTATTATTATTATTATTATTTATATATATATATATATAATATATTTATTTATTTATTTATTTATTTATTTATTTATATTTTTTTTTTTTTTTTTTTTTTTTTTAATAAAGATTCAAATAGTGGAATCAAAGCTTAAAGGATTAGTTCACTTTCAATTGAAAATTACCCCAAGCTTTACTCACCTCAAGCAATCCTAGGGGGTTTTTTTTTCTTTTTTTTTTTTTCTTTTTCTTTTTTTGCAGCATTCACGCTGAAAACCAATACTGCCACTCAGTGACCGTAACCGCAGTCACTCTGGCCGATGCTGACATTATGTGCATACCCTCTATACTCAACTCAAACAATCCTTTTTGTGTTTATTCCTTATACTTGTCAAATGAGTTTAACAGACTGATAATGTCAACAAATTCAAAATATTATTTATCAGTTTTTTGCAAAAATAATTAACAATTGTTTTGAAGAAAATCAAATCTGCTTTCTCTGGGAGAATTTGGGACCTCTCCTGGCTTATATCTCTAGCAGTGGAGAATATCCTCTCAGAAGGGGTAGAAGATGCTTGAACACAGGTAAGATCCAGACAGGTGAATCAGAATATTTAAAATCGGTTTGAATGATTGATTCATAAAGACTTGTTTCATTACTGGATGAATCAGTGTTTTTGAACGAATCTTTTGAATGAATAATTTAATGACAAATTTAAGTCACTTCTTGCCACCTAGTGGCGTAACAATGTAGTTGATCCAATCGTTATTTGAAGCGACTTTCAAAAGGTGATTTACTCTCTACTTCTGTGATCATTTGAATATTTGTAACCAAAATAACAATACTGTGTGGTTGAAAAGACTGTTTGTGAAGCTGTTTCATACATGATAACTGCTCTCTCTGGATCAGCGGCAGCACCAACACAGATCTGAATGTTCCGGTGTGATTCTTGTCAAAGGTTTAAAAGACACAGGAGAATCGTTGTCATTTAGGAATAAGATAGCGTGGGCTCTCTGTGCATTGATCTCTGACACAAAGCATATATGAATAGCGCAAGGGCTTTTCAGTGCATTCATTACTATATTAATATTCATGAGGTGATACGTTGCTATTAAAGTATACGCTCTCAGCGTTTTGCCCACACATCGCACCAGAATCATTTTCAGAACCGAAACTTAGGATTTTCGCACTCTTCCAGTATTTTTCAAAAAACACTACCAGTTCTGAATGAGAATAGATTCTTCCCAACCCTAATAATGACTGTTGTCAAACCCGACAGAACATTCCTCCATCTGGTATTTGTCAGAATAACAGGTAGTCCTACCCTAACTTGCGTCATTGGTTGAGACAGAAAGTTGATGTGCCAGGCCGCACAATTTCCATTTATTCCTTTAGCAGATACTTTTATCCAGTACAACTTAGAAATGAGGAACTTCACAAGCAATTTGTCATACAAAAAGATCAGCAGGTGTCATTAAGCCGGGATAGTAGAATTTCATCTGGAGTGTGTTTATCTTGACACTAAAATAAATTAATTATATATCACTAAGAAAACCACCTGAAATGTGTCAATGTGTGTGAAATATTGACTGGTTCTGTAATGTTTTGTGTGGCTTGGATTCCATTGTGGAGTTGATGGTAAATTGAAAAAAGCCTCAGGGCTTTCAATCTGTGTAAACGTCAACTGGTACAGACAGAGACGTAACATCTAAATAGCCAGATGTGGATGTTCTGCTGTGAAATACAGTAATATCACACTGGCATTGAGCCTTCTGACCACCGCTTTCATTTAAAAGGCTATCCCCCCACCCCCAGAAAGTATGTGGTAGTAGCTTGGTAAATAAACATGCACAGGAAGTCAGCACATTTCTCAAAGTGCACACATGTGGCAGATCTGAGAGTCGTACTGTTGTGTGTTTGTGTGACTTAAAGATAAGCTGATAATTTACTGTAGGCGGTGTACGCGTGCATGATCTTATTGTGCGCTAGCAGACGCCAGTAATAATGTTTCCTGTGCACACGACTCTCACTCTTTGCCTCTGTACAACCTGAAGTGGTCTGAGCGGCTGTTTGCCAGATTCTGGACTGTAGCCGTGCTTTTTAAGGGGGGTAACCAAAGTGCTTGCTTCCTGTTTAGAGTGGCTTCTGGCTTATTCCCATGTCAGGCTGAAAGTAGATGTGCGATTTAAACGGTAACGAAATGGGTAAAACAGCGACCCATTCACCACATGCTAATTGAAACTGTGGTGGGATTGTTTTCCATGATGCATTTGGAGTCGCATTGGTAAAATGTGGCTTCTGTTTACCCATGTTAATTAAGTTATTTACTTTAAGATCAGTCCATCAGCATCCCTCCCTGAGAAAACAACACTGTTGATATCTCAGGAGCATTTGAGAACATCAGAGCACAATATCCTGTTCATTTCCATGGCGCAAGTGTTTGGAAGTACAGTATGTAACAGTCCCTTCAGAGCTTATCCCGTGGCCACATAAGCGATTCATGCTGAAGACACAAGAGACTGCGGACACTAGTGTGTTCCCTGCCAAAGCTTAGTGTGAATAGGAAAACTGGTGAGACTTATCGTGAGCTGTGTGTTTGGTGTAAATGTCCCGGAGTGCCTGTCATAGAGAAGTAGTTTAATTTGTTTTAGTTTGCCTAGTGGATCTTGGTGTACTGAACAGACTTTGCATAGATTATGTTGTCAACACATGAATTGTGTTGTAATTTACAGACCGTTTTTATAAGCATAGAATAAAAAGGATAAAACCCCAGAAAACTAGACTGTAAAAACACTTAAGGTAACATATTACAATCAATTTATGTTAAATTGACTAAAAGCTTAAATACTTTTATTCATCTAATTAGTAACAGGCAGTCTATTAAATTGAAAAACACAAGGCAACTAAAGACTGTTGAACATTTTAGAAATTTTAGGAGCTTCCTCATTCTTTCATGGGCATTATTTTGTCTCTTAAAACTAGAAGCGAACATTATTACCCTTATAGGCATGTATATTAAATTCGAGTTACAATGAGATGCATGTGTAACTCGACACACAAATCTCAAATACGCGATGATCAACTGATGTTAATTCAGCAAAAATATGAACTCTGAATTCTGAGCTTAAATTAAAGCCAGTAAAATGTAAAGCAATGATCATTTCTATAATAATAGTTACCACCATAGACTGTAAAAAAAGATGGACAGCACATCTCCGCTTCCTTCCACTGTAGAAAAATGAAGCCAAAATCTCCCAGTAATGGTCATTGCCCATTACGTTGTTTGGAGTCTGAGTCTGTGCAGTAGTGATCCTGAGGTGGAGCCGTGGCATCAAGGTCCCGCCCACACTCCTGCGCAAGCACAGCTGTCAATCATGCCTTGCACCCTTTTTTTTTTTTTTTTTTTTTTTTTTAAATATAACATCAAATAACTAAAACCAAACTTACTGTGGAAACGAACACTTGAACATAAGTCTGCTTGATAAGAACTACCTAAAATGATAGAAACCCTCCTTGGGGGGAAAATTTTTTTATTTTAAGTGTAATTGAATTTTTTTTTTTTTTTTTTTTTTTTTTTTAGTTTGGCTCGCATCCCATTTTATTACATTGAGAGGTTGGATTTATGACTTGTACTGAAGTCAGCTATCTATTAAGGGGGCTACCGAAATGCTTTGGCTTCACTTTTCAGGGCATGCGCCGTGTGGCACACTTGGTTACCACGTAATTTTTTTTTAAGCTGCAATGCATGCTGGGAACTTGCACAGTATTGTGCAACAAAATTGTTCAGATTGCTCAATTTGTAAAGTTAAGACAACATTTGGGAAGTTTTAAGACCAAGTAAGGTTTAGAAACATGTTTAGTATGTCTTTAGTTAACACAAAATAATATGCAGACTCTTTTAAAAAAAAAAAAAAAAAAAAAAAAAAAAAATTCAAGCTAGTTGTTTTTTTTGTAAACATTTAACTTATTGCTTTTTTTTTTTCAGGTACTATGTCATTTGATGAATGGCTGGCGAAATTAATGCATTAAGATATTTCTTCTATTGATATTATAAAGGTGGTTTCAGCATTTAGTTAAGCATGCTGTTCCCGTTTTCATGTTCTGAAAATTGGGGGAGGGGTCTGATCTGACACTTGTTCAGACAAGGAGTACATTCACTTAATGGTTTATGTGGGGAAATTACTTAATTTGGAAGGTTGATTCATTATTAGAAATGTACAAATAAGCGTAGTTTGGAGACAGCAGCTCATATTTACAGTTCGGCAAGATTTTAGTAGTACTTTGATGCTAAGGTCTTTTATCAGCAGCAAGAGAGAAATCCAGTCAAAACATTGATGCATTGTCATTCTTCAGCGTAACTTTGTTACGTGGGTCTGCTGAATGGCCTGCTGGAAGCATTTCTAGTAACTGGGAATGTAGCAAAGCATTGCCTCTCTGGAGGTTGGTGTCAAAGTCTGATATGAGCTTCTAAGATTAAAGCAGGTCTGCGTTTGGTAGATTTCACATCGCACAGAAAGAAGAGAGAGATTTTATAAAAATACACTACCAGTCAAAAGTTTTTGAACGGTAAGTCTCTTCTGCTCACCAAGGCTTCATTTATTTGAAAGCTTTTGCAACATTATAAATGTCTATACTTTTGATCAATTTAATGTATCCTTGCTGAATAAAAGTATTAATTTCTTTAATTTCTTTCCAAAAAAAAAAAAAAAAAAAACCTTACGGACCCCAAACTTTTGAATTTTCAACATTGATAATAATAATAAATGTTTCTTGAGCAGCAAATTGGCATATTAGAATGATTTCTGAAGGATCATGTGACACTGAAGACTGGAGTAATGATGCTGAAAATACAGCTTTGCCAACACAGAAATAAATTGCATTTTAAAATATATTCAAATAGAAAAGAGTTATTTTAAATTGTAAATATATTTCACAACATTACTGTTTTTGCTGTATTTTGGATCAAATAAATGAAGCCTTCATGAGCAGAAGCGACTTCTTTTAAAAACATTAAATAATCTTACTGTTCAAAAACTTTTGACCGGTAGTGTATGAGGTGTGGTGTAGAGTTGTGCCAATAGAAGATAGTGTTGTGTATCGATGATGCCTTTGATACCAAGATGATAATTGGTTCATTTTCCCCTGAATGTATTATTATTATTGCTGCTGCTGTTGTTGTTGTTGTTGTTGTTGTTGTTGTTATAATAATAATAATAATTATTATTATTAATAAAATGGACTACAAAACTACATCCCACATCAAAATTGAATTGCAAGGTGATCTATTCACAAATTGTGTGCTTGTTATATAAAAGAGACTCATCATTCTTACACAGTTGTTTTTTGAGCCAAGGCGAAAACTGCATCATTGTTCGTCAGCATTTTTTGTTTCCATAGCACATTAACAAAACGTTTTAATGACAGTAATAACAATACAATTAAAAAAATATTATTATTAATAATGTTGTTATTATTACTAAAATTATGTAGGCCTAATAACAGTCTTTAGGTTCAAATATAGCACACTAATCAGTCATTGATGAAAATCAAAGCAGCTTCAAGCACTGACCTATAATTAAGTTTATTCTGTTATCAGCATATGTTGAGGTAGATTCAGCTCTTGTTGTGTCTGAGAGAATTAATGCGTTGTGCAGTGTCAGATGCCAAAAGCTCTGTCTGTTTTTAATGATTAAATTAATAATCAAATAAGCAAACTATTGCACTCCGGCGTGCAATTAATATCGTGTATCGGCGATCTCACAGGCTGATGATAGAACAACATGACTATGGAGCATATCGGCCAACACTAGTGTGGTGGGTCTGTGGACGTGTTCCCTGTTGTTTTAGTTTCGTGCCGGTGTGTAGACACCACAGCCACAATGAAGCCAATACATGATGATGTCAGCAAACTCACTGTATCAATCAAATATATGATCATTGAGAATTTGATCCAGAGACTGCACTTTTTTTACTGGATGTGTACACAATGCTAAATTTTGAGAGTAATGACCACTTTTTAAATGTGGGAATTAATAGCCCAACGGGAGTCAAGTTTTCCTACCTTGTGATGAGGTACTTGGTATTTTAACGTAACATGTTATAACAAGAATTTCTATGGCAAAAGCTCACTTCAGCCGCTGCTTTCTATCCTCGTGATTATTTTCTTTTGTCCCTTTGCATACTACTGTAATAGTATGAAAAAGGACAACATATACTGCACATTTGTGGTCTGTTCTCCCGTTATAATTTCTGATATACCCCATTAATAATTCACTGGAATGCACGAAGAATCTCTTGTTTTTCTCCTCAAAGCCTCACGTCTCTTTCACAGGTAAATACAATTTATTATCTGTAAAAATGATGGAAATAACTTGGAAATAGTATCACACAATGCTGAAGTTTATGAACATTTTTATTAAGGCAACGTATATTACATAATACAGATATATATCACTAGTTATATTTAACCCATCTGTTATTGTTGTGGAAAGAATCGCGCTTTTTCATGGCCTGTTGAAAGTACCTTGTTGATGCTTTTACACTTTTAAATGTCCTTTTAATGTTCGTTGGTTGAAGGGTGAGTAGAATAATGTCATCTCGTTGTACCCATCTTAAAAATAAAACGTATTATTGTGTTCATAGAGCGAGTCTTTCACTGACTGTTTACAGCTTAATGGAAGTTAATCCCATAATTTGCGCAAAGCGTCATGGGGTGTAGGAATAAGGTGGATAAAAAAACAAAAAAAACATGGATGCCTAAAGTTCAACCAATGTTGGCTATTTTTTTCTTGGTAAACTGCAGTTGACAGGAGAGCTGTTTTATTTTCTTTAAGCCTCTGTGCTCTTTCTGTGGAGCGTGACATAGGGGCCGCTGCTAGAACGCAGGGCCAGTGATTTGTTAGTACCTGGAGGTGAAAGATGCTTGCTTTAGATGTCATCTGGATTAACAATTTAACCATTCACTACGGTTTGTTCATACAGATTTAATGTAGATGTGGTTGACTCTACTTAAAAAGGTAATAAAACAATTACATAATAAATTAGACAGAATTTTCTAACTAATCACAAGCATGGCCAAAATGGCTTATTTAATGTTGTTTTTCATAGAGTAATGCCATTGTTAAATCACTGACTAAATTGACTAATTCAGGAACAGTTTTTGCATATGTAGCTACACAGAATACATTTTTTGTTGTTGTCTGTATGTGTGTTAAGTGTGTTCAGCCTATTAGTATCTGCCAGCACGCTGTGGAAATCCATCAACTTTTCTGGGTTTGGTAAGATGAACTGAGCTTGGATACCCCTGGTTACACACTGTTTGCGCTGTACATGAGTCCTGTTTCCCAGTCTGTATTGCAGCATTTAAGATTGCAAACAGTTGTAAAACAAGGCATAAGCTTGGTTGTAATCTCTTGATTTTCATTTCAGTAACCACCAGATTAGTTAGGGCAGCACTTGACAAATTACAGCTTGTTAGGTGTTTAGAGTTATTAGAAGACATGGAGGTCATCATGATGTAAAAATGTTTCTCTTTACTTTTTAAATTCATGTTCCTGGTCTTATTGTGAATGATTCATCAGTTCATGCTATATCACACTTCATAAGTTACAACTTTTTTTTTTTTTCCTGACATTAAATCAACTTATCTTACAAGAAATTGAATTTTATGTTATACTTTTTGTGATTTTCATTGAATATCCTGTTTCTCTCATCACATTATGAAAGTGTGTGACAAAATAATAAATCAGAATTCTTTCATCGCTTCCATAGCGGTTCAACACAAAGAAGATGCAGTCTGTATTGGTATGTATTAGTACTGCACTAGTAATTGCTAAAAGAATCGGGATCTCAATTTCATACACCCGCTCTAAATGACAACGATTTGGCTATTAAATGTCTACGAAACCATCAGTAATTCAACTTAATAAAATATATATATTTTTAAATAGACTGTAGCATTTAACATTTTGTCAGAACTTAGTAAATTACATGTTATTTAGATTAGTTGTCTGTTCAGAATAGTGGGAGAATCATGATCTCTATTTTAAACAAAAAAACAAAAAAGATTCTCAATTTATCCAGACTCGTGCAGCTCTAGTATGTATGAAAGTTAGTTGAGCGGGACTGTTGTCTTGGAGGACAGTGCTGTTGTGTGTGTTTGCGTGTGTGTGTGTTGTCTAGTCTTTCACGTGCCCCTCACTGAGCCTCGCCGATTCATGACGAGCTGTTGAAAAGCTCTAAAGCTGAAACAAAGCAGTGTTTTCATTTCCTGCCCGTATCCCCCTCTAAAACCCTGTGCTGCTGCCGCTGAACTCATGTTGGACGCGGCACTCATATTGACGGATTGGTCAAGTGACGCCCCAGTGCCCTTGCCACATGCCACAGATACATTGCAGATGTATAATTGATAGGGGTGTAAAAGTTCTCAGTAAAAAATTGAACTGTACCGTTCTCCACCCACGGTTCGGCATGCACTGGCGATGCATCTATAATATGGTTTGTTGAAAATGACATTGCGTAAAACAGACAAACAGAGTGCGACTAATGCATGTCTCTGTCGATGGATATGCATTCTGGCTTCCCAATACGTTACAACAGTGATGTTAAAAAAAAAAAAAAAAAAAAATGTGGACAGAACAGTCACTCTTTGTAAACTTTGTTCAATAGGAGTGCTGTATGCTCTAACAAAACCAGTCATTTATGCCATCATCACCTGGGGTCCACACTGAGACAGCGTTTTTGTCCTGCGAAAATGGAGCTTTTTGAAAACACGCTCTTAAGTGAACGTAAACAGTTGAGAAAGACAATGCATGTGTACAGTATCAGTGTACTGGATCTGTGCATTATGTCTTAAAGTGACAGAAGCCTGCTGTTTGTGTTTTTAATGTTAATCAAACAAAGACAAGGAAGACAATCGCTCACTGCTCTTGACTGAATAGCTTTTGTAACTTTAATAATGATTAATCTTTAATTTATACATTGAAGATTATATGCAATATTATTTTACATTTGATTACTTTATTCAATCTCTGTACCTGAAAACTACTGTTAGATATCTAAATAACCTGAAAATCACTGTTTATTTTATTTGTATCTTTGCTCTATTGTATTTATTTGTGCTGTTGCTTGTAGTTTGATTATTTGTTCTTATTTTCTTTATTTTAATTTGACAGCAGTCCTTTTTCCCCTGAACATAGCACATACCGAACTGTACCAAAACAGTGACCCTAAACCGTGATGATAACTGAACCGTGGGTAATCTGAACCATTACATCCCTAATAATTGAGGCAAACTTTCCGTTCAGTCTGACTTAATCAACTGATGTGTGCTGTGGCTTCCTCCCAATGGTTTGTTTTCCAACAGTGTTCAAAAAATGGTTATAGCCTTGCTTCTGAGTGTTTTTCTTGCTCTACCTGGACAATTCTGAGCTTCTTGTTGTCTATCAGCAATTTTATGTTCATCATTTAGCCTTTATTAAAATGTATACTCTGTAGTAACAGCTAATACATAGCTGCCAATTAACTTCTCTAACTTGGGTTGAGATGCGGAGAGAGACTGTGGAGTGTAGTCTCTTGCATATGCATCTTGCATATGTTGCTATGGCCAGCAGTCATTATACAATAATATTTGACTGCTTAATGCAGTAAGGAGGAGAATGGGATCAGAAAACACTGAAACCTAATGAACTTGTGTACAGCTGTTTTTCACACACTAGAAATAGTGTGTTTAGCAGTTTTCAGTCTGTCTGTTTGGTGTCATTAGTCCTCCAAAATAAAACCTTAACAAGACCTTTTTTCCTTGTCCAGTTCATCTGCCTTGTCGATATATTGGTTGACCACTTTTCCTTCCCTCACTTAGCTGAGGGTGTATAACATTTTATGTTCTGGAGCAGCCTGTAAGTGTGTCCACTGTTACAACATTGACTTAGTAAAGTGATCTAGATTAGCATTTTTACTATGCACCCTGTTAAGTGATTTTTGCTGTGAATTAGGTCACATTATTTGCTGTCATTATTAGTTGTAGAATGGTGTTTGATTTGAATACACTTTTTTTTTTTTTTTTTTTTTTTTTTAACCACTAATCATTGTGTGGTAACAAATAATTGACTTATATCTCCCCACCCCCCCCATTGTCTTTCAGTGTTATTCGTCAAGGGTTAAAGGTTGTGGTGATTTTATGGACGTGAAAAATATTAGTATAGTGCTGCCAAGTCATTACATGTGTAATACAGTATGTCCTAAAGCTGTTGGCCATCAATAATCACCACTCAATGTTACCCATATGAATCCCATCAACACGCACTCATTTGGTCAAGGACAAGTAAGAGGACGTAAGCTTCACATGCCCTTCCAGCGTGAATGAATATCCTAAAGAAATGTGCTGGTGTGGAGAGAAGAGAGACCCGAATCTAATCCCACATCTGATCATTCTGTTGGGAGTTTTATCATCGCTGATGATATGAGAGATTTTCTCTGTACTTTTGTCCTCCGCATGGAACGCTCCCATTGAACCTCATCTAATGGATGTCAATACCGCCCCCGGCTCCTGCATTTGCATCGAATTGACTTCTGCTTTTTCCACATACTAGTCAAAACCAAAGCTTTGTTTGCTAGTGCTGTGTGCTGGGACAGGATGTTGTAAACTTCACACATTGTCATTGTAAAGTCTCCCCCACCTCTGTGTGGATGTCCAGGCAGGGTCATTTATATCCCAGGAGCAGCTGGGTCAGCTGCCTTCGTCATGGCATTGTTTCTGTGGAGGAGGGACACTTCCTGTGTTTGACCTTTCACAAACACAAGGATAACTGTGTTGCGAATATGTTATGGTTTATCTAGTGTTGAAGTCATGAGTATTTTTATGTTTACAGTTCATTTTCATTTGGATCAGTGCAACTTTTACATAATTATATTTTCCTTTAGACTACAGCATTATGAACCCCTATGACATGAGAGAAACTTTTCTTGAAGGTAGCAGTACCAAAATGTTACCATACTTTCAAATATTTTGATCTCCATTTTATAATGAAAGTAATATAGTATTGGACGATAAGGGGTCTGTGTTTGAAAATCACCCCCTATACCCTCATTCACTATTCCCTACATTACTCCACTAATATAGTCCACTTGAAGTAGTGAATAAAAACGAATTCGGACACTGAGTGCGTCAGAAGGGCTGCCGATAGGTTGTTTGCACATGACGTCATTGCTGCAGCGTGAAATGCGGCTGGAGGGCAGGGAGTGATTTTTCTATATAGGAATCCTATCACAAACTCAAAATTCCTATATTTTGCAATGTTTATGGTTGCTAAAATCTATCAAACCTAGAAACCACAAGGAGCTTTTATCTTTTCCGTAACTTATATCATTTTTTTAAATGTAAAAGTTGTCAACTTTTTATAGCGTTTTACGTCTGCTGATACTGAAATGAATATGGATACATGCTTACCTTTTTTTTGGCTTGGTTAAATATTCACATTCTTCATGGTATCGTTTACAGGGAAGAGAAGATATTTTATCCCATTGCATGATCATTTGGTGTTTTCACTTTTTGTTTTGTAGAATTACATTCACAATGTTGATCTGTTTACCGTGAAAAGTGTCACGCGCTGCTGCTTCAGCCATCATGTGGTAGAAAAATAAATAAATAAATAAAATAAATAAATAAATAAATAAATAAATAAAATAAATAAATTTAAAAAAAAAATGTGTTCAACAAGCTGACAGAAGTTGATCCATTTCTTTGTTGGAAGGGTGTAAATGTAACACTAATTTTAATGTTGTCTTTGTAAATATTCACTTTCCCATATGGCCCCGGAGGAGAATCGGAGGGTCACATTCAGTGGACAGACACCCTTTTTTACTCTATGACAGACACCGACACACTGTATTTTTATTTTATTTATTTATTTATTTATTTTTTTTGTATTTTTCAACAAATGACAACCCAAATCAAACCCATAGAAGCATGTGAACAGTTTTGAACTGGCTGCGTGCAAGTTATGCTCATTCAGAAGCCGAGTGAGTGTCATACTCGCAAATGTGATGTTAATTATTAAACCAAAAAAAAATACAAAACTTTCAAAAACACTCAGCTATGTGATTATTTTATTGAGTGATAGGGAGTGGGTTCAATCAGTGACATTATTAAATTTGCTATACGGCGTCTCCCCGCCACCTCCTCAACCTGCTTCCCTTAGTGTGGTTTCACACGTAGAAAAAGCGAAAATTGTATTACACCGTCCAGTTTTTTTTTCCTGGACGATGATGTGAGCTCTTGTTGCAATTCTTGATTCAGCATAAATGGCGACATTTTTTCACAATCACGACAGAAAATCAAAATACTGCCCTAACGTCACTAGCAGAAAGACAGCGCGATATAAACAAACCAGATTATAACTGAACACGGCGTAAAGGTAGCTTCACATTCTCTATATCTACCTCCTCGATGGCAGTCAAGTCTTTCAATTCATTAGAAAAATAGCTTCTCTTCATAACATAAGGTTCACGTCCAACATATGTTGTGATTTTTCTGTTTATACCTTTCTAAACCAGCACAGTACGGACTTTTCTCCATCTCTTCTATTCTAATTTTCACTACTTGCCCTCCACATGAATTTCGTGTGTCACCAGAACCACATGATTGCAAACAACCTATTTTGCATAGTTTGTGCTTGCTGTTTAAAAATCATTTGAAACTTGGCAAACTGGCAGCTCCAGTAGTAATGAAAAGATTTATCTTGAATTCTGTCACGGAAACTAACATATATAAACCTTAATTAAACAATTTAATAAACCAGTTAATTAAGGATTTTATACCTGATTGATATTATGTAAGGGTGCTCCAATCAGGATTTTTGGATCCGATCACAGGAAGCAGTATCTGCCGATATGATCACCGATACCAATCTATTTGAAGCCTTCTTTTTTTTTTTTTTTTTTTTTTTCATGTAGAATTATTTGTAGGGATGCTCCAATCAGGATTTTTAGACATTAATTCAGGGCCTGAATTTCATTGGGGGGAATCCCCCCCCCCAGGTGACTCGTGTGGTGGGTTTTTTTTTTTTTTTTTGGAGGGGGGAGGGTTTTTTTATTATTATTATTAATATTATTTTTTTTGAAAATGGAAAAAAAATCTAAATGTTTGTTCATGCAGTGCATTTTAGGGGCAATAGCTTACACACAGCACAAGCTACAGGAATTAAAATAATCTTTAAATTAAATTAATAAATTGAATAAATGTAAGGTAGCTCTCCAGGAGCAGGGTTGGAGACCTTTGGTCTAGAGCAGTGGTTCTCAAACTTGTTTGGTCCACCCTTTAAACCTTTAAAAAATCTGTCCCCCAATGAAAAACACCTGCAATAGTTTCACTTTTTAATGTCGTCAAATTATTGAAAAATATAACAGTAAGAGAGAATAAGAGATCAGAACATAACTTTTAATTTTAAATAAACAAAAAATGTAAATATTTCAGTGATTCTTCAGATGAACAATATATAATCAAATATTGATACACGTGAATTTCTGTTTGGTAATACCGTATCGATTCTCAAATGCTGTATTGATATTTATTTGTTTGTTTGTTTGTTTGTTTACATCCAAGATTCATGTCGCTGGCTTTGTGTTTGGTTTAAACCCGACCGCTAGATGGCAGTGTTATCTCAGAACGTAACCTGTGATGCGGAAAAGTGTAAGGGTGCATTATTAGCATTAGCAAACCCAGCTCACAAGACGATAAAATTATACCAGCTCCCGCTGCGGTGTACAGAGCTAAAGTGTGGAGTCATTTTGGCTTCCACTATGAAATCACTAAGGAGATCGACAAGAGTCATGTTGTTTACGAAATAAGCCATGCTAAAATCCGATAATTGAGGAACACATTGAATCTGAGAGGTCACTTAACATTCTTTCGAAACGCTGCTGGTGTTTCGATATGTAAATATGTGCTGCACGCTTCCTCTCATAAAAAAATAAACACACAACAAAAATGACAGCAGTGGCAGCAGCAAGAAAGCATCTGATCATAGTGTTGTGGATGTTTGCACTAGCTCTGCAATTCAGTGTTGCAGTAAAGGCATGTTTATTATATAGCACTTTATAGAATAGACTGCTTTAAAGCAAGCAGCTTACAGTATTAAAGTTTTTATTTTTTTAAAATTTTTAGCTTTTAGATATGAATATGTTAGCCTTAATGTTATGACAAACAATGACAAAATTCGCATTTAGGAGGTATAAGCATTCAAATCTTACAGTCTCTCACTTCCGCTAAAATGGATCACAGATTTTCATGATATCACATCACACATCAGTTTCTCGGTCCAATCAAATGCTCTCTAGAATCTGAAGTCCCGCCTCCTACACTCTTACAGACGCTGAAGCCTCGGCTGAAATTGGTCATTTGCTCACACATTTGCTAGTTTCTACATGGTGAATGGCACATAGTGCACTATATAGAGAATAGGGAACGATTCAGACAGTGTAATATGCTTTCCTTTGACGCAAATGAAGTCTGTTTTCGCGTTAGTGTCACATGAACCGCCGCAGCGCGAGCACAGTCTGCTCCGGTCCAGAGACATGAGAGCACAGAGCGGATCATATGCACAGACCACAAAAGGTATCGGACCCATTTGAATTTCTGCACAGAATGCTGTATATAAGCGATATAAAGGACATTATGAGGAGAAACGGTTAGAGATTAAAAGGAAACAGAGGTTTTACTGAGTCTGACGGCTCTGGCGAGCTGTAACAAAAACGAAACGCTATTGGCTATTAAAAAAAGGGGCGGGGCTGTTCGATATATCGCCCTGTCTCCTGTTTCAGTTGAAATTATGTCAACACACTGAATAATGCTGCGCATTCCAAGACACTAAGTGGGCCTTTAAATATAAAAAAACAGTGTCATGCAGTCTTGGATTGGACTATGCAATTTCTGTTGTTAAATACTTTAAGAAATTAAAAACTACTATAATGTGAACCTTCAAACTATAATATATATATATTTATATATATATATATATATATATATATATATATATATATATATATATATATATATATATATATATATATATATATATATATATATATAATTTATTAGGGATGCATCGATGTATCGGCTGCTTTTTGCTCAATTTACAACAATCGGCATATCAGCTGTAGCAGGAAAAAGGCCGATATAACAAACCGATGGTTTATTAATGAACTGCGTGAAGGAACTGAGCTATAATGACTGTTGCTAATCCTAGCGCTGCTGTCTGCGCTTTAAAGTTAATCAAATAACAAAAGATCACACACTATTCTTGACTAAATAACTTTTGTAACTTTCATAAGTGTAGCGGACCCCATCCGAATGATGACCAAAACTTTACTGATGTTTTATAAAGTTTATTGCGTCCGTTTTCACTCCAAACAAATCACCACAAAAGCTAAACATTACAGAGCTCAAGAAGTGCGCATTAAACTCTTTCTCTCTCTGTTGCATTATCATCAACATACAGCGAATTACTCAAAACACTTTTTACAACTAACAGCTAACAAATACATACAGATCTTATGCCTTTTCGGGGGGTGCTTAATACTTTAAATCTGCAAAATAACTCTGAAGAACTGCGCGCTCTCCTCAGACCGTAGACTACAACACTCGTCAAAATAAGAGTCCCACCTTAGTAAAGGAGATCTCATACATATTTAAATTTACAAAAAATATTAAAATGTATACAAAAACAAATTAGAAGATTAATCACAATAAAGTCTGTTACAATAAAGAAGGATTAATATGTATATAATTTATACAGTGAAGAATATGCAGTGCTATTTTACATTTGTTTACTTTATTTCTGTACCTGAAAACTTTTAAACCTTCCTAAAAAGCACTGTTTATTTCATATGTATCTTTGTTCTGTTGTCTTTATGTAGGTCTGCTGAATGTTAAATTGATCCAATCGATGTGCATTAGAAATTATTTGATGATGCAGCAATAAACCTGCTAGTATATTTTAATGCAGGTGTTTTTGAACTTTGCTTATTTAAAACATGATCAAAATACTATCTATTCTGATGACACAATTTCAAATAAAAAGTGACAAATATCAGTATCGGCCAATAATTGTTTGTTAATATCGGTATCGGCCCCAAAAAAATATGAGTCACATTTTTCAGGTCAAAACAACTACATTCTCAACTAAAAAAACTCTTAAAACTACAGTTCGTGGTACAAGTGTAGTATTTGTAAAAATTACGGTGGATTTGCTCGGCTGGATTCTTTTGTTTATATCTTTTGTCAGTTATTATAAGTTTAACGTTTCTTGTCGTTCGCACAGGTACTTTACAGTACAGGTACGCTGGAGTCAGCTTTTGTAAAGAGGAAAAAATAAAAATAATTTAGAAGTCGGAGCAGCAAACATTTTCAAAAGTGCAAAAAATAGAATATAGCATGCGACGGTGATTATAATACCTCATCACTTCATGGACTTCAGCTGTGAGTCTGTGAGAAAAACATCTTGTACATGATTTACCAGCGAACCAGATTAAAGACAGAGACTGCAGCGTCTTTAAATAGAGTCCGTTTCGCTCTGTTCTGAGCGCTGATGTTCTGGTCGTTGTGACCCTGTTTTAACGATGAGTAAACAGAGCAGTTGCGGTCGAGGTTTGAAGCGCAGCAGGACAGGACGTTCTCGGCTGTAGTTTTGGCTGAAGCTCTGAGTTCTGCTCTCTCGAGCGCTCCGGTCCCGTTCACACCCTAACAAGAGCGCTTGTTTTATCAGTGTCGAATATGAGAAGGGTTTTTTGCAGGTTTGGACAAAATTAAAAGGTAGAAGATTTGGGGATTCGTGGGTTTTAGTGTGTGGGCGTCCATAAGCGATTAGTGGCCTTGATGATGTCACTGGAAAAGGAAAGTCGTTTGCAGTGACGTGCGCTGATGATTGGCTCTCGGTTTAGTTTCATGCTGACTTCAAGTCTTTCTCTTGTCCTCCCTCATTCAGTGGTAAAAACATCAATTAGTGTTGCGGGAAATGGGTTGCCATGACAACGGAAGCTGCGTTTGCCAAGGACAGTGAAGTCCGTCCTTCATGCACCAAAATGTTGTTTTTGTCTGGAAAGATGATAAAATTGTTTTGCTTTAATCAGATGGTAAAATCAAGATGGAAAGTGGCGTACTCATATAGACGTTAATGTATGGAGTGATGTGAGGTTCTGTCCTGAGTCACAGTTAATTCACTGCATAACTTCATGTTTTTTGAAGCATAGCAACCATAACCAAGGTGAGCGCAGCTGAAGGGTTAAACACTGGACTCAGTGAGGGTTTCGTTCTGGTTTTTACTCGCACAACCACTAATTATTAATCAAATTTTCATTTTATCAATGCTGTTGTATTTTTTTAGGTTTTACCAATATTGTCAAGTGTTTTTTTTTTTTTTTTTTTACTTTGTTCATAAACTAATTTCCCAGATTTTCTTTACAAAAAAGAAAATGTTTTTTTAACAAAAAGAAAGTGTTACATAAATTCATATTAATTGGAAAAATTACTTGTGATTGAAAGCATCACTAAGAATATATATATATATATTATTTATTTATTTTATTTGTTTTTATAGTTTATGTTTGAATGTAGACAGGTGTTGATATGAATGAATGAACAAGAAAGTAATCATCATTTTTCATACATTAAATTTACTTAAATTTTAAATTTACATTACACACATATAACAATAAATAAATACACAAATAAATAACTACAAAATAAGTATATGTATACATGCATATTTATTTTATTTTATTTTTGTACACACATATAAACATTGCTTTGAAACACACACACACACTTATTTTTATTTATTTATTTTATTTGTTTTTTAATTTTTGAATGTATAACTGGTGGTGATATGAACAAACAAATAAACGAATAAGATGTATTAAATAAATATGTAAAATGGTTAATTGGTGTGTATATATAACAATAAATATATTAATAATAAAATTAAAACAATAATGAATTTAATAATAATAAATATAATACAATTAAAACAATGAATTTAATAATAATGATAATGCATATATGATAAAATTATAACGATAATGAAATTAATAATAATACACATATAACACTAAATAAATACACAAATAAATAAATACAAAATAAGTATATGTAAACATGCAAATTATCCCTGCAAATTTTATTTTATTTATTTATTTACATATATTGCTTGGAAACTCACACAACACTTATTTTCTTATTTGTTTTTGTTATATTTTATTCTGTATTCTGGTGGTGATTTAAACAAACAAAGAAACGAATAAGATGTAAAATGGTTTATTGGTTGTTGTTTTCCATCTCATTCCTAGTGATTTTTTTTGTGATCTCGACAGCCTGGTTTCTGTTCACACGATCTCAGTCGCACAATAAATCACCGTTTGCACAAGTGTACATCATGAAGTGTGTTTCTCCTCACTCTTCTGATTCACACACACACGTCTGTGGGGTTAAATAAGGTCCTCTTGTGCTGCTTCAGAGCCGGAACACCGAGGGCCGATCCGTGAGGAATTCTGTCTGTCCTATAAATATCTGTGTGTGTGTGTGTAGGGTGTGTCTCCGTCTGTCAGCTGGTCCAGCCGCGTGTTTCTGTGCCGAACGGCCGTGTTTTCCTCTGTTTTGAGCAGTGAAGGTGCCACCAGACCTCCGTCATTCCAGCCGCTGAAGTGTTGATGTTGGCTGTCAGCGCGCGCTCCTGATGGCTCTGATTAAACGTGGGAGCCCTTAAATTCCCGGCCGGATCATTTATATTCTGCGGTCGTGTGTGGAGTTAAAGATTTTCTCTTTGATATGAATAAGCTTCTGTTCCAGGCCGAGTATCCGTGGCGGCTCCGAGGAGATTATTTACGAGCCGAGAGTTTTAACGAGACCCGTTTTCCAGCGCTGGAGTGGGCCGTTCGCTCGGACACTTTTAGCACGGCCCAGTTTTTGTAAGCCGATCCGCTGCACGAGGGTTTCTCTGCGCTCTCTAGAACATTCCCGTGTCATGTGGAGTTTTCCAGCTCGTGTAGAAGAGCGACGGCCGACACACACGTGATGCTGTGAGCTGCTACACAATAATACACCTTCATCATCATCATCATCCTCATGAAGTCTGGAGTGAAGCACTCATGTTAGTGGAGCAGATCCCAAACTATCCTAGATGTTCCTGAAGTTTTGTGCTCATGATATTCCCTAATGTTCTGATCTTCTGTTCCAGCTGCGTGTTTTACTGCACGATTCCCTCAGATAAACCCAAACGTCCTCGAGGTTTAGTGCGACTATCAGATCACAAAGACTGCAGTTTAAATAAATATTTTTAATAATTTAATCATTTAGTTTCAGACTCATTTACGTGATCTGGTGTCTCAGTTCGGATTGTCATTGTACACTTCTACTATAAAATAAAAGTATTGTTTTCCTAAATTTTTTTTTTTTTTTTTTTTTTTACAATGAAATATTGCAATATTTCTTATTTAATATTGTACTATGTATTAGTAGTAATAATAATAATGATGATAATAATAATAATGAAAAAAAAATATATATAAAAATAATAAAATCAAAACAATAACACATTATTTATTAACAATAATAATAATAAATTTAATAAAACAATAATAATGAATGTAATAACAAAAAATATGATAATAACAGTAATATACATAATAATATTTATAATAATAAATAATTCAATTAAAACAATAATGAATTTAATAATAATAATGAATATATAACAATAAATATAATAATAAATTATACAATTAAAACAATAATGAATTTAATAATAATCATCATCATAATAAAATATGCATTTAAAATCACAATTTTTATCAGATAAATTAAACACAAATAACTACAAAATAATTATATGTATACATGCAAATTATCCCAGCTAATAAATTCATTTATTCATGCATTTTTTTTATTCATTCACTAATTCATTCATGCATTAATTCACTCATGCATTCATTCGTTCATTCATTCACACATTAATTCGTGCATTCATTCATTCATTCATTCATTCATTCATTCATTCATTCATGCAATCATGCAATCATTCATTCGTTTATTCATTCACACATTAATTCGTGCATTCATTCATTCATGCATTTTTAATTCATGTATTCATTCATTCATGCATTCACTCATTCATTCGTTCATGCATTCATTCATTCAGTCTTTCTATTTTTATCAGATAAATTGCTATTATATTTTTTCCCTCCCAAATCTTTCAGCTCTACTGCAGTGTTTGATTGACAGGTGAGGAGGCGGAGCTTCACTGCTGACTGTGATTTAAGATTCTTTATACGATCGCACGTTCTGGACTCTGTTTGCAGCTGCAGGTTCAAATACACTGCTGCTCTTTCTCAGTATTTTTGTCATTTTCCACTACAGATATCTGTTATTACATGACGTACAATGAGAAGATTTGCTTTCTGAGAAATTAATGGAAATGAAGCGAGTTTGTGCTTAACACAAGAACAAGCATCTGCCATGTAAATGCAGTAGATTTTCTGACCCATCAGCAGATATTCGTTGTGTTTCTGATCTCATGTGATGCTGCAGAAGTACTGCTGAAGACGGTGACGTCGGTGTGTTTCGGCTCTCGTGTCCTTGTTTCACATGCGTCTGCAGGGAATTGAGTGAATAATTCAACGGCTCCGCTCGGGTCTGTTATGTAAGGCTGCTGGAGGAAGTGGAATGCTGCGGTTTATTGTCACGTTATCTCAGAGATGCAGCAGTGTTTTTGCGTGGTCTGGCTGGCGTGTGCACCGGCAGCAGCTGCTGTTTCTACACACACTTTCTCTGCCAACTTCTGCGGGGAGTTTTACTGCTGCAGATCAGATCTGAGAGCGTTTGTGTTATGATCAGAGTTCAGCTATTACTCAAAACAGATGCTTTTATCCAAAGAGACTCACAAATGAGAATTTACTGCATGATTTATTCTTACAGGATTAAACTTGTTTACATTTATACACATTTTTTTTAACTGTTATTTATTTCATTTAAAATTAAATTTTTTTTATTGTAAATATACATTATACGTATTATATATTTTAAATAAACTTCAATAAAATAGTTATTCTAGTTATTTGCAGCTCGTGTGTGTGTGTGTGTGTGTGTGTGTGTGTGTGTGTGTGAGTTGTTTATAGCTCAAACGAGACAATCTTTCTCTCCGCTCGTGTCAGAGTCAGTCTGAAGGTCGTGGTGTGAATGAATCTCGCTCCAGTTTCCTCACACCTGTAATGAGTCATTCTGGTCCTTGCTGGACTTCCTGTTCTCAGATCTGACCTCACAGAGAGCGGCTCAGACCGTCAATGATCATGAAGTAGTGAAACAGATGAAACTCCTGTTGAGCTGGGAAAGTTTACATGGAGCAAATTTTCTTTTACCTTTTATTTAGTCCTATTTTATTTAATGCGATCTTGTTGTTTTTTTGTATGAATCTGAGATCAGCGTTCCCGTTTTCGGCTGAATCGAGTCCGTTTACTCCAGATGTGAAGCTCTGTAACTTTATCCCGTCGTGGCGTTCGGAGTCTCCATCTAACCTGTGAGGAACTGGAGTCTGTGTGTGTCCCGCTGCCCTCCGGGAACAGGAATGTAGTATTAAGGACATGAGCCACATTCTCCACACACGCCGCGCCAGAGAACATGTTCAGACATGAACCTGAGAGACGTGTGTGATCTGTTTCGGAAACTGGTGCGTTTTCTCCCTTAGTTTGTTTAGTTTAGCCATACATGAACGGATCCACATCAAAACTATCAGGATTTTTTGGGGCCGATCACTGGAAACCGATATGATCACAGAAATAAATAATACTATTCTTAACAACAATGTGTTTTAAGTATAACAAAATTAAGAGATGAGAAAGTAATTGACAACTCTTTATTGGCAAGCGACATGTGAAACATATTTCATCACAAATATATAATTCCTGTGAAATTAATAATAATTAAGTCTATTTTCTGTTTGTTGTATTGATACAGGAACTGTTTTCAGGTAAGCTTCATTCATAATGATTCCTGCTCTGACTATTGCCTTCATCACGTTATTAACAAACATTTATAAAATACATTTTTTGAAATTTGTGAATCGATTCGAATCATTAGAATCATGATTCATATGTGAATTGATTAATGACACAGAAAGCAGCAGGTTTATTAGGCTGCTGTCACTTTAAGAGCGAACGCACAGATCCAATATACTGATACACATTCGGCTTATTTCCTAACTAAGACTTTTAAAGACATTTAAAGTCAACATGAGGTCAGTATTGACTCTTTACTGTCAGTTTGACTGTTCATTAACTCGTGTGATGGTCAAAAATGATTGGATTTTTTTTTTTTTTTTTTTTTTCAATTATTTTAGTTCGATAATGTTTTTTATTTAATATTTTGTATTTTTAGGGGATTTCATGGTACTAAATTATAATAATGCAGTAGGTAATTATTCACTTTTTTAAGCATTTACCTGAAAATGACATTTCCAGCGTAAACTGTCACAAATCTTGAATCTGAAGTTTGGTCCCTTTTTAAAGACGCTTGGCAGATTATTGCTGAAGTGAAAAATGTTTTTAAAAAGTGAACTTAAAAAGGGTTATGTAAGTTTAAGCTTATTGTTATGAAAAATGCACAAAAATACTATTTTCATTTTTTATATATTAAATATATATTTTCCAAAACATGTTTTACTGTAAAACTGTGAGAAAACCAAAGCCATAAATCTAAACAAGCTGTGCTCTAAATTTGAGGTTGATATCTCAAAAAATGAGCTTTCAGTAAGAGTTTGTTTGGGCGCAGTACCAAACGCTTCCACTAGATGAGATTCATGCGCTCATTTTTTACTGTTTCTTTCATTTAACATTTTCGTATCATGTTCATGATTTAGGTTTTTTTTTCACATAGAAAGTGGCAAAACCTGTACCAAGTTTCGTACCATTCTGATAAAGTAAAAAAAAAAAAAAAAGATTCAGTCAAAAATGAGGATGAGGACCCGCCAGAGGGTTCATTTGAAATTGGCAACTCGACTATTTAATGAAGTCTTGTTTCTGGTCACAAGCGGTTTGTCATTCATAGTCCACAATGCCAGGTTTATTTCAAACTAGATCAGAGCGGAGGTCACGTATCTGTATTTGCTGGTTGGCTTGTGCAGGTTCAATTTTATTTAGTTTTATTTTATTCTTATTTTATATTAAGTTGTCAAATACAGAAAAGAAGATAAAAATAATGTTTTTAATAGGATTAAAAAATAAAAAAGGCACTTACTGCTCCTAAATTCATTTCATCTTCACTTGATTTTTTTATTTATTTTAGCATTGAATTATTTTTCAGTGAAGTAAACTGTTTTTTCAGGTGATGATTCAAGGTGACTTTTATTTTCAGGATTCACACACACTCTTCTGTGTTTTTCTTCTCACACTGTACTAACAATACTGTAGAAAGACCTTACATTTTGTTTTTATTGTTTTTAATTTGTATTTTTGACATCCATAACTCCAGGTATTGTTCATGTTAACAAGCAGAATGCTTTTTACAGTGAAATTGTATTATTACAAATTAATATCTTAATTTGTTTAATATTTTTAATCATAATAATCAGATATAATAATAACAATAATAACAATAAGTATACTGATATATAATAACACAAATTTTGGCCAAATTGTGTTGTTGTTGTTGTTGTTGTTTTAAATTCCAGTCAGAGTTTTCATTAGAAAAATCACTATTATATTTATTCTCCAAATTGTACAGCCCGATTTCCTTAGAATACAATGACATCTGGACATTTTCAAGTCTTTAATCTTAACTTATGTTATATTATCTTGTTTTTTAAACTGTATTGAAAATACTAGCATTTCTGAAATTTTTCTTATTTTCATAGTTTCCTTTTTATTTTATTGTTTATATTATGCTTTTTTTTTTTTTTTTTTTTTTTTTCTTATATGATCTGTTTGTTTTGTTTAAAGAACAAGAACATCTAAACTCTGTCGGCATGTGTCAGTCAGTGATCAGGTGACGCTCTGCGTTGGTCACATGGTTTATGGCTGTATCTGTTGTAACAGTATGTTAACATGTTGTTCTTGAGCTATTTTTATTCGTCTGGCTCGTGTGTGTTGTCCCTGTACAACGCGTTCCTCACCTGCGCTGGCGTATCTCTGCGAGGTTAAAGTCTGAATCTCCTCCACATGCTGTTGATTAGATTCTTGCTTTGAGCGTTTGAGTCGATAAAGCTCGTGTTGTTTTCTTGTATCTGCTCCAGGTTGTAATGGTTTGTGTATTTAGTGCTCACGATTGTCCTTGACCTGAGTACTGTTTGATGTCTAAAGCTTGAATATCATTCTATTTCTGCTATATAGTGGATCCTATTCTCTCTCTCAGGCCACGCCTCTCAGTGAGAAGCCCCTCCCCTCATCTGTTACATCTTAGTAGCGTACTCGGAAACTGCTCTTATGATTTCTGCCACATCTTTATAGTATAGGTTGGTGACATCACTAACCCTAAAATTTACATAAACCCCGCCCCTGGAAGCATGCAAAAAAGGGGGTGTGGCCATGTTGGGCTGCTTTAGAGAAGAGGAAGAGTTGTTGTAGGAGAGTGTTGTTGACATGCCGTCATTTTACGCCGGACTGCTTCACAAACGAGGGTCAATTCAACACAAAAGATTAACATGACGACACATGCTAGTGGATGAGTTGAATCAACATAAATTTATCCACTAACCATTCAGAAATGTCCTAAAAGTTGTAACTTGAACAATGTAAGGCTGAACACCGTTACTGACAATCCTCATTTTGGCTGCGTGAGATTCTCCAGCTTTGTTGTTGTCGAGCGACCGAAGCGCGAGCTGTTAAAGCTCCGCCCTCTTCTGGAAAGGGGGCGGGAGCAGCAGCTCATTTGCATTTAAAGGGACACACACAAAAACGGCGTGTTTTTGCTCACACCCAAATAGGGGCAAATTTGACAAGCTATAATAAATGATCTGTGGGGGATTTTGAGCTGAAACTTCACACACACATTCTGGGCACACCAGAGACTGTGAAAGGGGCATTATAAACATCATTATGTTCTAATGTCTTAATTAAATGTTTCTGTGGAGTTCGGGGTGTTTTATGGATGGTTTGAGTGGTTTTGTGTTAAAAAACAAACCCAGGATTGATTTCTGAAGTTCTCAGAATGATTGAGGAGAGAATCACGTTTGCACACGCACTCAACTTTCCTAAAAGTTTACTTTTTGGAGAATTATGGCTTTTGTTGCTCGAGTATGGAATGTTTACGCACATTCCTGGTGGGTCGTCTGGACTCGTGCCAGTTGCAGCTTCGCTTAGATTGTCACGCAGAAAATAATCCATTGTGAGTATGTGCGTTTAGATAACTGCATCTGCAAAATCCAGTCACTTTATCATCTCCAGCGCGAATCGATCCGCTCTTGTTTTCTGGAGTGTGTACTTTAAGAGCATGTTGGGCCGCTCAGCTCCGCCTGCAGGTCTGCAGCCACCGTTCCCTCCCTAAACGGGCCCCTCTGACGGGATTCAGGGCCCCCCGTTCCTCTGTAAGCTCCCTCCTGCCCCGTTTTGTCCTCCTGCCAGCTACGAGCGGGCCTTTTCTTTTTCTAGCGAGCGCTAAAAACAAGGTCTAAAGTTCAGAGTCTCTGATGTGCAGATCTGGGTCAAGTCTAGAATTCGGAGCCGAGCTGCAGCTTTTTCTTCCCTCCATGGCCTGCGGTTGGTAAGTGCTGCATGTTGAGAAAAGCGCTGCGTGTCTTTGCTGTCGTGGGAGTCGGAATTCAAGCGCACTCCGGATCGCTTGCTTATCGGATCTGGGATCAGTTTTGGCTGGATATGGTGAAGTTCAGTTGTGGCGTTGGGTTACAGCAATAACCGTTTTCCTCCTCGTTCTGCTCCAGGGAAACACTCGCTTTAAAGCCTGTGTTACACCAAACATCTGACGTTTCCAGAATGATTGGTGTCGTATCTGATCAAAAGTGTGTTACTGGACGGATTCATTCCAGAATACTGCTAGTGTTCCAGTATGTTTAAACGTGGCATACTACTTTTTTGAAATGTTTGCTTCATTATACACACTGTCTCATGTGCAGTTTTTGATCAACAGTGGGATGTATTTAGTTTAAAAGTTTGAATTTATTAAGATTTTTCTGTGTTTTTAGACCTCTTATTCTCGCTGGATTTACTTGGTCATAAATAAAGTAAAAATTGTTAAATATTATTCCAATGTAAAATAACTGTTTTCTATGTGAATATATAGTAAAGTGTAAATTATTCCTGTGATCAAAGCTGAATTTTCAGCATCATTGCTCCAGTCTTCAGTGTCACATGATCCTTCAGAAATCATTCTAATATGATGATTTGATGCTCAAGAAACATTATCAATGATTCTTTGATGGTTAGAAAGTTCTAAAAGAACATTATGAAGTCTTTACTGTCACTTTTGGTCAGTTTAATGCATCCTTGATGAATATATATATATATATATATATATATATATATATATATATATGTATTGACTATAAGCAAAAGATTTCAGTTGGACATTTTGTTTTTTGCGGCCTGTCTGAACACAGCTTGTGTTTAAGTGGTTTAAGAGCGGCTCATGGTTTCTGAATGGATGGTTTGTGTCTAAATCCGTCTGATGTTGGAGTTCGGTGTGACTCATCTTCAGATCTGTACATTGAATTTTGGAAGATGTTTATCCGCCTTAGACCAGTTTCTCTTGTTTACCTCGCAGACATTAAGACATCAGCCAATCAGCAGAGAGCTCATTTGCATAAAGACAGCCTTGATTGTGAGTGTCATCGAGAGGATGGTCATGGAAAACGAACATTTTGGAAGTGTGTTTCTCAAGATAATTGTGTAAGCCTTCAAACAACAGTGTTTTGTAATATTCCTTGGATGCGTCACATTCTTCGGGTGATATATTTGTGTTTTATGAAGCGTTGTTGGGTTTACTGCTGAGCTTTCTTTTTCCCCTCACTCTTGGAAGAAGCTTTTGTTTTGCACAGACCACACTGTTAGAAACAACTGGTTGAAACTGGTTGCACAACTCCTGATCGAACTCACAATATTCTGTGTCAGGAAAGTGAAACGTGGTTTATTCTTGAAGAACAGGGAAGTCAAACTCTTACAATCAGCTTTTTTTTTTTTTTTTTTTTTCATTTTGGTTTAATTTCGGTTAATAGTGCAGCCCTAGAGTAACCTCACAAGTGTTTTTGTAGCACATGCTCATAATGGCAGTAAATTATTCATAATTCATTGACTCATTTGCATCATTTCAGTGCAGGGATTCCCCAGCTTTTGTCAGCCGAACCTCTTTTACCTCGTACGTTTACTTGAGGATTTAAAGTTAATAAGTTAAGTCAACAATAATAATAATAATAAAATTTAAGTTTACAGTTCTCTGATGTCGGTTAATGGTCACATGACATGCAAGTAAACGAATAGAATATTTCATCTTTTTTTTTTTAGTAAAATTGTTTTATTTTGATTGTTTTTATTTTAAAATTATTTCTTTTAAATTAATAGCTTTTCATTAAACTCTCAAAACCCCTGACATAATGTAATAATTAATGCACTTCATGTTGTTGATAACAAAGAATGAAATATATTTTCTTTCTCTTTGTATTTTATATCAATATGGTACAAGATTATCGTAATAAAATCAATATGATAAACTTGGTCAAAAGCAATCTGAAAGTAGTCCGATTATATTATCTTATGTGTAGTGTAATGGATCACATTACTAACTACAATTTTTGTCATGTAATTTGGAGTTTTTAATATTTTTATATCATAATAATTTTACAGTTACTGTAGAAACAACTTAAAGACAGTATATTTTAAATATTTAATTTCTTCTCTTCATGAATGAAGGCGAGTATCACTGATACTGTACTGATGTCTCTGTGAAACTGATTTTTATTTTAAAAACGTTATAGATATTTAATATTACAGTATAACTGAAAGCTATCAATTTCAACATTTATTAGGCTTTAAAAATAACAACACTTTAACACTTTTAATTTAAGTGAACTTGAAACAATCTTCACATAAACTCACTATAATAAATGTCATATTTATCTGTCTAACAGGTAGGAAATATACAGAAATTGAATAAAGTTATCAAACATTTTACAGTCTTCACTGCATAAATTCTAAATTAAAATCAGATTAAATACATTTGATGAACATTAATGACAGTAACTGATTTATTGGGCTACTGTCACTTTAAGAGCTGCCGAACATGACGCGCATCTCATTTTCGCACAACTCTTTAAGACGTTACTTAACTCATTTAAGACCGCTCTTATGAGGATACTCGGCATTTCGACATAATTCAGTGTGTTATTGTTTGTTCAAGCGTGAAAGAGAACTCAATGCTGGCGCGCGTCTTTCTGTGACACGAGTCGTGTGTGTGTCACATGACACGACATTCAGACAGCGCTCGATTGTCTTGTGTGCACTAATTTTGACAGCAATAATTTTTATATCAATATCGTACAAGATTAGCCTATTATAATCAATGTGATAAACGTGTTTGGTCAAAAGTAATCTGAAAGTAATCTGATTATATTACGTTACTAACTACAATTTTTTTTTAATGTAATTTGGAATCAGTAACCGACTACAGTTTGTAAGTAATCTTCTTTATTTAAATTTTACTGACTCTTTCTTAAAATATTTTATGAATATTCAAATATTTAAAAAGCATCTCTGATGTTGAGGTTCAGTATAACCATGACGTTTCATCATGAGCTTCACCCAGCGGCACTGACGATAATTGCTGTGCTGATTCTGTTCGTCTTTTACCAAGAACGTCAAAACATCTGCACAGTTGGGTTCCTGTGAATGTGAAGCTGCTCTTTTCAAGAGCATCACGGCGGATGGATTGATATTGATCAGTTGCACAAACGCGCACGAGCTGCCGTAGAATGTGGCGATCAGATTTACTGATCACAGCGGAAGGAATCTGAGTGAAGCTCCTCCTGCTTTTGTTCTCCCGCTCTCTCTCTCACACACACACACACACACACACATGCTCTCAACCCACGCAACAACATCACATGTGTGTGTTTTTGCATACTAAGCCATGCGTCTTCACTGCTGTTTATCTCTGTTCCTCTCGCTGTGCAAAACAAGCCGATCGCTTCCAAGAAGAACATGATGACCTGTGAACGACATACGCGTATTATTATTATTATTATAGCTGGGAGAAATGCTTTTAGCGTGACTATTCATGGAAACCAGATCTGCTTCGCTCCGTCTCTCAATATTTAGTTTCTTTCCCTTCATCAATCATCATTGCTCTCGTGCTCCGTGACCTTTGACCTGTAAATGCTCATTTCATTATGCAATGTGTTTCTGTAACTGTATCTAATCTCAATGCAGCATTCATTGTTCTTCACATCTCGCTCTTCTTGGTGTAATCGACACTGTTAGGGAACAGATGGGTTGGTTAACCTGTGCAAATGACTTTGAGGATCAGATGGAGTGTTTATTTCTTCTTTTAATGTTTGTTTTATTCATATTCATCTCTCTGTTTCCTCCATATGCACCAGCTGATGTTTTGCTGTGGATAAAAGCATCTGCTAAATGCATAAATGTAGTGATTTATGTAAAAATGTTGATTGGAGCGTGTCAGATCGCTCGGCCAATCACGGCTCTCGTGACCGTTGGAGATTCATGGTATGCGAGATGTTTCAGTTTCTGACCGGTTCTCTCGATCTGTCCGTGTTCTCAGTGATGGATCCCATGGCCGTGAGCACGTCTGCGACCGGTCAGGATGAGTTTGACCGCAACGCGCCGCGGATCTGTGGAGTGTGTGGAGACAAGGCCACCGGATTCCACTTCAACGCCATGACCTGTGAGGGCTGCAAAGGCTTCTTCAGGTAAGAGTCTCACCTGATACGACCAGCTCATGGAAAAACTGATTTTACATGCCTGGAGAATGTTTAGCTTATAAATATTTAAAGGGGTGGTTGATTATGATTTGACACTTAACTTTAGTTAGTGTGTAATGTTGCTGTTTGATCATAAACAACATCTGCAAAGTTACAACACTCAAAGGGAGATATTTTCTTTTACAGAAATCACTTTTTTTAACAGCTGGTAGAGACTACAACGAGCTTCTTCCCGGGTTGGTGACATCACTAACCCTAAAATTTACATAAACCCCGCCCCCGAGAACACTCAACAAAGGGGGCGGGGCCATGTTGGGCTGCTTTAGAGAAGAGGAAGAGTTGTTGTAGTAGAGTGTTGTTGACATGCCGTCATTTTACACCAAACGAGGGTCATTCAATGCTGGATTTGCACAAAAGATTAACATGACGGCTCATGCTAGTGGATGAGTTGAATCAACTCCACAGCAACTACGTAAATTTATCCACTAACCATTCAGAAACGTCTAAAAGTTGTAACTTCTTCCTGAGTCTCTCCATCAGTGTCGACTCCGGTTTGAACAATGTAAGGCTGAACACCGTTACTGACAATCCTCATTTTGGCTGCGTGAGATTCTCCAGCTTTGTTGTTGTTGAGCGACCGAAGCGCGAGCTGTTAAAGCTCCGCCCTCTTCTGGAAAGGGGGCCGGGAGCAGCAGCTCATTTGCATTTAAAGGGACACACACAAAAACGGTGTGTTTTTGCTCACACAAATAGGGGCAAATTTGACAAGCTATAATAAATGATCTGTGGGGTATTTTGAGCTGAAACTTCACAGACACATTCTGGAGACACCAGAGACTTATATTACATCTTGTGAAAAGAGTCCCCTTTAATGGATTTAAATATTGAAATATATTCCTTGAGGTTCACTTATAATGCTAAATGGTTAGTTCACCCAAAAATGAAATTTCTGTCATTAATTACTCGCATGTTGTTCCACACCCGTAACACTTCGGTCATCTTCAGAACACAAATTATGATGAAATCTGAGTGATTTATTAAAAAAAAAAAAAAAAAAAAAAAAATTATATTTTATCCTCTATAGAAAAGCAACAAAATTAAGATTCAAGATTCAACGTCTAGAAAAGTATTTAAAACAATAACGAACTGGTGTTCAGACTTAAACACGGAAGCGCTGAACGTAAACTGCGTACGAGTCTGAGAAGAATTTGTTGAATAAAGTCATTATTTTTGTTTTGTTTTTGCACACAAAAAGTATTCTCGTCTCTTCATAACATTAAGGTTGAACCACTGCAGTCACATGACTGTTTTAACAATGTCTTTAGTACCTTTCTGGACCTTGAATGTGATCATTTTGTTGCTTTCTATTGAGGATAAAAAAAAAAACCTCTCGGATTTCATCGAAAATATCTTCATCTGTGTTCTGAAGATGAACGAAGGTCTTACGTGTGTGAAACGACATGAGGGTGATGATGACAGAAATTTCATTTTTGGGTAAACTAAACATTTAATAAAGTGTTTTGCACAAAAAAAACCCCCCAAATCTATAGAAACATCTGTATACTGTATCAGTGTAGACAGCGTCAGTCATTATAATGACTTCTGTTTGCTTTTGACGTGACGCTCACATCTAGTGTAGGCAAATATCAGACATCAAGCGACTGAACGGCAGTGGGCGGAGCCTATGGTGCGATGATGTATAACTTTGCGAATGTCTTGCTCTGGAGGCGGGCTTATGCAAATGTATTTACTCGTGTGACATCACAGATCCCGCAATATTAAAACAAGCCATTTTTGGATCTTGATTAAATAAATGCTTTGTTTATAATGAGGAGGATGTTTTAAACTACGAAACTTGCAGGATGTCAGAGAAATCATTTGTCAAAATATGTGGAAAATGGAATGTTTAGCAAAATTAGAATCCACTCTATCAGCATTCTGTCCAATTTAATATTCGCATATCTGATTACAGTGCTGTTCAAAAACATTAATACTTGCCATACCTTGCAGCAAGGACACATTAAATTGATCAAAAGTGACAGTAAAGACATTCAAAGTTACAAAAGATTTCTGTTTCAAATAAATGCTGTTCTTTTGAACTTTCTATTTATCAAAGAAAAATGAAGCAGAACAGCTGTCTTCAATATTATCAATTATTTAATAATCTTAATTATTCCAAACCTTTGACCAGTAGTGTATGATATTCCAGGTTGCAATTATTTAGGCTCTATCACTGATGCTGACATGTTTATAAAAACAAACACATCATTGACTTTCTGCAGGGACGGTAAAATGACTGGTGTTATTGTGAACCGGTGTTATTTTCATCCATTAAATCCACCCAAAGGTCAGTCGTTCATGCGTGGCCGTCCAGAGCAGACGGACGGATCGGCGTCTGGTTCTGGAGAACCGCTGCTGTCTGCAGCTCATTAGACATTTGGTTTTATGACCGTGCTGAAAAATATCTGCTTATGTAACCTAATGGGCCGACTGTTTAGAAGTCGTTTCAGCTACAATGACTAAGACTGGTACAGGACGGCACGCCTCGATATAGTCACTGACGTCTGTGGAATAAAATGTCATCTGAATGTGAGACGGGAACACGCTTCACACAGGGTGTTACTGTACATTTAAGACTTCTATATATACTATATATCTGTTTTATGATTGGCTGAACTCTTTATTCTAGCGTATTTCACCATGATGTTCATCAAGACAAAGACAAAGAGTACTACATATGTTACTGAGCTCATGGTCATTCATTATTTGTAATAAAAGTGAGGAGAAATCCTGTTTTCCATCATGAATCCACTTAAATATCCACTCGCTGTTCTGGATCAATGGAGGAAGTGCATGTTGAGGATGAAAGACTTAAGAGCAGAATCTGCAGGTGTCTGTCAGATGTCACGCTCTCTCTTTGAAGCACGTTTGCCAAACGTGTTTCTGTGATTTAGTCTCGCTCACCTGAAGGGAATACATTCAGAGAGTGACATATGCAGTGAATACTGGAGCACATCTCCTCATTTTGTATCCCATTTGCTACACAAGCAACGCCAAGGTCATGGGTTCGATTCCCAGTGAATGCATGACTCTTGTATCTGTCAAATGCAAAAGTGTAAAGCTATTAATTTGGGATGCTCCGATCGATCGGCCGCAGATCAATATCGGCTGATAATCACATTCTATGACTCGATTGCTAGTCACTAACCGATCGCAATTTGATGACGTAAAACCGTAAAAAGTTGCCTCCGATGCGCATGTAAACAGTATACAGATGAGGCTTTTTGCAGCAGGTTCTGCTTTGTAACTTCGTGAAACTTCAGTAAACCATAGTAAATCGCACTTCATTACTTAGAGCAGCCCAAACACAACATAACATGATACGTAGCTCATGAGAAAATCCTCACAGAGTGACATTGACATGCTGCTTCGCCTAAGCAATAGGACTTCCGGGATGAGATTGCGTCGTGAACATGACGCAGTGTTTGAAAGTTCAACCAATGAAAACTGGATTTCAGCTATGGTGTGTACATAGAGACCAATCAGACACTGTTTTACAGCTGGAGAGCACTTGGATTGGACTGATCACTTTGATTGACAGGTCTTGTTTTACTGTCCGTCATAGAATAGGAGCTACAGCGCTGGAAGATCATCACTCATCAACCAGGATCTTATTACTTATTTTATGTAATTATAAATATCTTTATTGTGGTATTTACACATGTAAGCAGATCTTAAAACACTCAGATCAGTTGTTTAGAGAGATTTTTGGACTTGGTTCCAAATGCCATAATTTTTTATTGCTTTGAGATATCAACACAACATTTGGCCCAGAATGATTGATTTTATGACCCGTCATATATACTTTCTAATAGTCATCATGTCAAGAATGAATAACAAAATAAATCAATAAATTGCATCACTTTTCTCAGGGGTGTTGTAACATAAAAATCTCCAAACATGACCAAAGTCTATTTTCTTCAAAATTCGAAAGATTTTCTATCAAATGAGACCATGTTCTTGACGATACCTTGTGTTTTTGTAGAGTTATAAGCCATTACTTTTAAGTATTCTACTTGAAATCATGTGAAATCATTAAAAATGCCTTCAGGGTGTAAAGGGTTAACAGTGACAGTCAACAGAGAGCTTACATATCACATGATCAGTATCAGCCAATCGTTATGACAAGAACTCAGTATTCGGTATCGGCTGCAAAAATCCTGTTCGGAGCATCGCTACTATTTAAAACAATTAGTTTTGACCCAGTGCCATATTAACGGCCAACATTTATAATAATCTGCCAGTTTTCTTTCACTGTCACCATCAAAACCTGTCAGGCTCTTTTGCTCTGATTGGCTTGTTTACGTGTGTTTACAGATGATGAAAATGTGTAAACAGGCGCGCTGTGTGTGTCTGCTTTTATTTAGGATGGGGGTGTGTGTAGTATTTCTGGCGTTCTGTTATGCGTTTTGACGCAGATGAAGGATCTGGATTATCCCTCAGTAACCATAGTTACTTTGAAAATACCAGAGCTACTGTTACGACAGTAAATCAGTGTTCATGACGGCCACTGCAGTGATAAACACATGAACCTGACAGAGACTGGGATGATTCTGACACAGTTTGAAGATCTTTTGAACTTTTTACTGTGGCAGTACTGGTATTTTGACAGAATATACCGTATATACAATGTGTGACGTTTCCTTAAACATAAGATGCTTCTCAGTTTTACCATGTCACTTGCAGTATATTTTCTTTAATAGATTGACTCTTCGTCTCTCTGTCTGTCTCTCAGGCGCAGTATGAAGCGTAAGGCGAGCTTTACCTGCCCGTTCAATGGAAACTGCACCATCACCAAAGACAACCGGCGTCACTGCCAGGCCTGTCGTCTGAAGCGCTGCGTCGACATCGGCATGATGAAGGAATGTGAGTGTCCGTCTGTCACCCGCCACACTCGCCCTCAGAGCTGACCCGAGGTCAGAGGTCACACACTGGGCCACCACAGCCCATAAAGACAGGGCGAACAATCATCATATGAAAGAACGACCACAATGCCATCAGACCAACCCCCAAACACTCCAGAGATACGTTCAGAGTCCTTACGCTTAAAGCCTTTCAGACAAACAAATACTGAGCTCCGAAAACATCTAAAAGTTTCAAATATGCATTTTTGAGGTCTAAACAACTATATTCTCACCTAAAAAAACTCAACTAAAACTACAACAGCAGTATTTGTCGAACTACAGTGGGTTTGATCCTCCATCATTGACGCTCGCTGTGAGAAATGCTGCCAGTGTAGATCCGGCAGAAACTAGTGGAGTGATACAAATTGTGAAACGGTTTTTGTGTGATAGTAGAATATTGCATGGCTGGAAAAGGCTCTCAGCCAATCAGATTCGAGAACCGGAACTAACTGTTAATATATATATGTAATCTGTAGGGTTAATTGTTTATGTAAGATCTTCTGTCTTTAATTTTAAATGCGGCGTCATTTCCATGTGAGAGACTAATCTAACTACATTTAATAATGCATTTTATTATTATTTTAACAACTAGATTTTTTTTTTTTTTTGTGGAGAACATGCTGCCATGTTCCTAGAGTGGTTGCCGGGGTGTTGCTGTGCAGTTGCTAAGGTGTTCTGAGTGTTAGAAAACAGCGCTAATTAAAACATCTGCTTTGTTTCAACACAAACTAGTTGATTCACATCTTTCGGAGCGCACACATCGACCGCCACACTCTCTCTCACAAACACGCAGTTCATTTGGGGAAAAATAGTTGCTGTTTCCAAACTCTGCTAACAGAGAGAGCGAGCGCGAGAGAGAGAGAGCCAACAATGATGCTTTTTCTCCATGAAGTTGCACAATGGGCCGACCCAGATTTTCATTCAGACGCGGGTGGGAGTTGTGGGTGAGGCAGATCGCTACTTTAAGAGAAAACGGATACAATCGGGGCATAAAGGGGCCTCTTTGTGTGTCGTATACGGTCGGATGAGGACAGCAGGTCAAAGGTCAGCTGTTTTGTAGCCAGTGAGATGTTGATCTCACACTTTAGAACTCTGTGATGTCATCATGACACTCTGGAACGCTGGAAACAAGAGTCGGATGTGATGTTTGTGATCTCTGGATCTCTCTGACGCTCCAGTCCGTCTCTAAATGGAACGTCACAATCCAGGATTCGTTACATGGAACTTTAAATCACTCGATTGGGTAATTGATCAAGTCTCGCCGACTAATTCATGTGTTTTCCTGTCGGGAACAGTTCACTGTAAACAAACACTGGACTGTTAACGAATACGATACTCTTATATTTGCATTTCTTTGTATCAGTTAACAAGTAATATTTTTGTCTCACATTTTTTATATATATATATATTTTTATTTTTTTATTTTTTTTTATTTCATACTTCAGATATACTGGTATATACACTATATATGGTATATGAATATTATATATTTCATGTGCATTTCACTTGTTCATTTTCTTAATTTTATATAGCAAAAAAAGTGGTGTGTGTGTGTATATATATATATATATATATAATATGTGTGTGTGTGTGTTTTCACTCATATTTCACTTTTTTTGACATTTTACAAAAGTAATAAAAAGGTTTATATATCGGTTTGTGTTCTTAATGGACTGAGAAAGAACACTTGTCTCAGTAATCTCTCATCAATATGTACAAGCTCTGTTCTCCTGCTGACGGCATGAATCCCTCTCACTTTTTCAGTTTTGTGTAAATGTGTTTCTGGTAACAGTTCAAGCTCGCTCAGATCCCCGACTGAGGCATAAGATAGAGACAGACGCACAGATGGCGCGCGGTCCAGACTGGCACAAGACTGGCACCGTCACCGGCCCATTCCGCTCTGCCCACTCGAGGGAAACATTCATCATGCACAACAGCCCTCGACAGGCGTGCTGATCTGGACGTGGACGGCGTGTGTGTAGTGGCTTCGGCTGTCAGTCACCAGTGTGTATTTACTCTGCCACACGCTGGGCGTCTGAAAAACTGCCACGAGAGTCTCTGTGAGATTAAGAGTCTGGCCGCCGTCCTCACCTTCCCGGGTGTTTGTAGTTTGAGCCAAGAGCTTGAGAATACCAGCGTGAGAATGTGTGTAAATGGATAAAATGTTTTACACTCGGATGAATAGTTTTTAAAGACGACCTGTTATGTCTTAATGTTGTTTTTGGGCTCTACTAGAACAGGTTTTCCTGCTTGAATGTTGATTATTTTCCTCATATTCTCCATTGTTCAGCTCCTCTCTTCCCAGTCTGTCAGTAACGCTCTGTTTAGTTCCTGTCTCTATGAAGCCCCTCCTTCTGAAAAGCACAATGTGCTCTGATTGGTCGGCTGGAGCAGTGTGTTGTGATTGGTTAAACGCTTCAAGCGTGTTTCAGAAATTACCATAACCAGGCCCCGCCCCTTTATTCTGCATTTTAATAAACTATTAAAGTTTTTATTAGTATTTTGAATGCTTTTATGTTTATACTTTTCCATTTACATTTTAATTGTCGTTAAAATTATAATTTTGTAGTTTTTGTCTTTTTTTTTTTTTTTTTAAATGAAAAAAAAAAAACATAAAAATGTGTTTTATTAGAGCTATCGATTAAACATGTTAATTTTGTGCAAATAATTCCGGAAAAAATAAAATTATTAATGCTTTTAATGCACCCCGTCCTGGCCCAGACCTGTACGTCATCTTTAGTTTAGTTTAGTTACGAACATGACGCAGAGCAACGACTAAATTCGTGATGAAGCATATTAGAATGCACTAAAATTCAAGATATGAGGGAAAAATTGCCCATAAATGGGTTTTTGTCTTATATTTATATCATATAGTTCGGCAATATCAGACGAGCAAGAGTGCCATTTTTCCAGAATATATGCATGATTGCAAATGTGATATTGATTTTATACAACAGTTCAATAGACAAGAAGTTAATATTGTGTTAAATTTTAGACACAGTATTGTCTGTTTTTGCTCAATTTCACCAATGAAAAGCGTTCCAGTCAAAGCCGCAGCAGAACTGTTGTGCTTCTCTGAACAACACCCACTGGTGATTCATTACTGAATGAATCCGCAGTTTTTAACAATTCACCTGAGTCATTGATTCAGTGACTCATTCATAAAGATGGATGAATGAATGAATCGGCTGTTTGAATTAATTGGTTGAATGAATGATTCAATGACTCATGTCTATTCATGCCATTAAATCACACTGCAGCCTTAAAAGTTTGTGTAAAGAATTCTATATTGAATTAAAAATATTTATTTTTGTAATGTCTAATCAGTGCTTTTCTCATTTAACTTAATAATTGGGTAATTTCTCAGCTAAAATTGGTGTGCGATTAATTAATCGGCACATGTAATAAATTAGATTACAATTTGAATGGCATGACATCCTAGTCTTAATGGTTTTAGTTTTAGTTAACCCTGGTTATTGGAAAAGCTTCACTACTTTAAAGAACATGATGAAGTTAGTAGTGTTGCTCCTCAACACTTATTCAGTTCATTCATCCTTCATGTCACTGGTTCTGTCTGTCTCAGTCATTCTGACGGACGAGGAGGTGCAGAGGAAGAAGGATCTGATCCTGAAGAGGAAGGAGGAGGAGGCGGCGCGGGAGGCGCGGAAACCTCGTCTGAGCGATGAGCAGATGCAGATCATCAACACACTGGTGGAGGCGCATCACAAGACCTACGACGACTCCTACTCTGACTTCGTCCGATTCAGGGTCAGTCAAAAATACAGAATTTAACGCAGCTGTTTTCTATGTGAATATATAGTAAAATGTAATTTATTCCTGTGATCAAAGCTGAATTTCCAGCATCATTACTCCAGTCTGAAAATAGACACATAAATCCTGTATCAGATGTAGGCAGGTGGAGCTGGGGAGGTGGAGGGGTTCAGCAGGACTAGCCTACAGAAAACAACTGTTGGTTCCTAAGTGGATCGACGCATGTGTAATTATTTCTGCTGTTGGTTTTGTTCTCTAATGGAGATGCTGTGCTTTTGAGTTTTTAATTGTTTGTGACATCAGATGTATTTGACTGACTCTGTGTGTATGTTTAGCCTCCGGTCCGCGAGGGTCCCGTCACCCGCAGCGCCAGTCGAGCCGCGTCTCTACACTCTCTGTCTGACGCCTCATCAGATTCATTCAACCATTCACCAGGTGACACACACACACACACACACACACACACAGTTTATGGGGCATTCCATAGACTTCTATGGCTTTTTATATACAGCTAATTATAAATACTAAAATATAACCATTACAGAAAACATTCTGCACCTATAGATTTAAAAAGTTTTTATTTATGTATGGTTTTTGTAAATGAGGACGTCCCTGGATGTTCCCAAATATAGTATTTTGTCAGATTTAGCTCAGTTTTGATCACAAATTTGTCCCTGAAACACATTTACACTGCAAAAAAAAAAGGATTTTCTTAGTCAAATATAAAAAAATATATACAAATATATTAAAAAGAATTCTTAAATCAAGATAAATTTACTTTTTAGTTTTATTAATATTTTGAATTAGCTTTTTTATATTTTTAGTTTTCATGTTAATTTTTAATAATTTCGTTATGTGCTTTTGTCATTTTCTTAGTTTTATTTCAATCTTGCTATTTGGGTTTAATTTATTTTTATTTTAGTTTTAGTTTTTATTTATTTCCAGTTAATAAATTTAGTGCTTCAAATTAAACTTATTTCAGTTTATTGCCAAGGCAACATTTCTAATTTTCGCTTGGTTTAAGTGTTTCAACTAATATTTACATTTCATTTTATTTTATTTTTGATCGGCTGGAGCAGTGTGTTGTGATTGGTCAAGCGCTCCGAATGTGCTTGAGAAATGTCCCGCCCCTTAACTCAACCAGGCCCGCCCCTTTATTCTGCATTTTAATAAACTTTTATAGTTTTCATTAGCATTTTGAATTAGTTTTTATTTTTATACTTTACATGTTCATTTTAATTGTTCATTTTAATTGTTTTTTTTGTTTTTTTTATGTCTATAGTGTTTCTTTTCTTTTTTATATTTATTATTTTTTGGTTATTTTAGTATTCAGTAGTAGTATCTTGGCAGCTAGCTGAAATAATAAAATATAAAAAAAACAATGTGTTTTTTAGGGCTATCGGATAAACCTGTTAATTTTGAACGATTAATTATGGAAAAAATAATTTTGAATGTTGAATGCATTAAAATTATTAACTTTTAATGCACTTTAGCTATATTTAAATTAACAGAAATGTTTTTAATAGTTTCAGTTAACGATAATAACCCTGTTGAGAAGCAAATGACAAGATATCTGTATAGATGTGATTATATGTGGTGGTATTTAACGTACTGTCTCTCCGCTGTCTCTGTAGAGTCTGTGGACACTAAGCTGAACTTCAGTAATCTGTTGATGATGTATCAGGACAGCGGCGGCAGTCCAGACTCCAGCGAGGAGGACAACTCGCGTCTGTCCATGTTACCGCACCTCGCCGATCTCGTCAGCTACAGCATCCAGAAAGTCATCGGATTTGCCAAAATGATCCCTGGATTCAGGTGAGTCTCTCCTTGTTTAGTCTTGTTGTAAAGTGTCGCCCACATTACAGCTTATTCCAGCCAAAAACCGCCCGCTTAGACAGGAAGTGAGCGTCTGATTTTCATTCTCATAGTTCAGTTTATAATATGCATGTTGCACTTCCTAACGACGTTACCTGAAACTAAAACTAATAAAACTCAGAGCATACAAAAAAATTTGAAATATTAGTAAATCCTATAATAGTATATAAATAATACTGAAACAACACCGTACCTAACATCCATCATCTTAACGGGAGTTAAATGGTGATCAATGGTTTTATTTACTTACCAAAGCCAGTTTTTACTCCCATTTGGCACTTGACGAGTGTTAATGTTGGATGCCGGTCTCTCGTTCAGATCTTTGCGCTGCAGTTTCGGCACAAGCAACACCGAAGAAGAATCTGGAATATGTGTGTGAACTTGATCCAAGTTGAGTTTGCCCAAAAGTAATAAGAGCTGATAATTTCACAACTATAATTCAGAAAACAAAGCAGTCTTCAGTTGAGCTGGTGGAGCTCAATCAAAATATCTTTCACTGATTTGGCAGATGTGTTTATCCAAAGCGACTCATTCAAGATGCACATTTAGGGGATTTATGTGCTTTTTCTGCATTTTGCATAAAACCGATAATACCCCTGTCTGATGAAGTCTCAAGTCTGTCGTGTGTCTCAGGGACCTGACGGCAGAAGATCAGATCGCTCTGCTCAAGTCCAGCGCCATTGAGATCATCATGTTGAGGTCGAATCAGTCGTTCAGTCTGGAGGACATGAGCTGGAGCTGTGGAGGACCCGATTTCAAATACTGCGTCAATGATGTCACCAAGGGTAAGACACACACACACATTTAACATGCTCACACAGATGTGGACGCACATGCAAACACTCTCACCTTTGTGTACGTGCAGCGGGTCACACTCTGGCGCTGCTGGAGCCGCTGGTCAAGTTTCAAGTGGGTCTGAAGAAACTGAACATGCATGAAGAGGAACATGTGCTGCTGATGGCCATCTGCCTGCTGTCACCAGGTGTGTTTGTGTTTGTTTCATCTCATATTTAATGCAGTCAGTTGCATTTCAGCACAGCGCTGGATTTGGAATAAACTGATATATTTTGTACCTGAACTTCGCTACCCTTAATCTAAAACCCTCAGTTGATGATATTGATGAAACAGCAGTGTATTTGTGTTTGCGCTCTGGAGAACGTCAAAGGTTTCTCTTTACAATGTGCTTTTGCAGCGTTGAGCAATGTAACCAATCACGGTCATGTTTGTTGATTTCTTGAACGCCGTGGCCAATCAGGGGTGTTTATTTTAGTCAGAATCTACTCACCGCTCAAATCGTGAGTTTTTGTTCAGCGCTGAGTTCTGCACGCTCGTGAATCCTCTCATTAACAAAAGTGCGGATGCAATTTGATTAAGAGATTGATTGTGCAGTGTAGACTTTATTGATTATAACGAGATCACGATGAACTTTACAGTGATTGTAAAGGGAGCAGTCTTTGCGCACTTTCTAGGCTAATCCATTCAGAATTTGAATAAAAGTCAACACGTAACGTGTTCCCGTTCGCCATTTCAGAGTCAGACAACTGCCTTCTAAAAATTTGCACATGGTTTCTCTTAAAGAATATTAAAAACACCACATGGGCATATAAACAACATTTAAAACTTGACCACAGGGGGTCTTTAAAGGGAACCTATAACGCCCCTTTTCACAAGATGTAATATAAGTCTCTGGTGTCTCCAGAATGTGTCTGTGAAGTTTCAGCTCAAAATACCCCACAGATCATTTATTATAGCTTGTCAAATTTGCCCCTATTTAGGTGTGAGCAAAAACACGCCGTTTGTGTGTGTGTCCCTTTAAATGCAAATGAGCTGCTGCTCCCGGCCCCCTTTCCAGAAGAGGGCGGAGCTTTAACAGCTCACGCTTTGGTCGCTCAACAACAACAAAGCTGGAGAATCTCACGCAGCCAAAATGAGGATTGTCAGTAACGGTGTTCAGCCTTACATTGTTCAAACCGGAGTCGACACTGATGGAGAGACTCAGGAAGAAGTTACAACTTTTAGACGTTTCTGAATGGTTAGTGGATAAATTTATGTAGTTGCTGTGGAGTTGATTCAACTCATCCACTAGCATGTGCCGTCATGTTAATCTTTTGTGCAAATCCCGTATGGACGCCCACTATACATAGCAAACCTGTTTGCCAAACAGAGCCATACACGCCAGGCTAACGTTTATGACTGCTATCAAATGCTGTGAATGGTCTAATATTTTTTCGAAAATACAGAAATGCTCCTTTTTTATCAATCAAGCTTGCCAGGATCAACTTTCAGGCTATCCAAGCTAACAAGACTCTAAATAGTGTTCTGTGCAGCCAACGACAGAACAGTTAGCATTCTTTGCTCCAACTTTTTGCCAGCTGGTACACCGTTTTCGCTTTTGAAAACAAAATGGCGGCGCCGTGGGTGGAAACGTGCAGATTAAGGGGTGGTGATATTATATTAAGATCCCCACTGTGGTGATTTAAAAGCATCTGCTGTATGAACTAATTCGTCTCTTCTTCTCCTGTAGATCGTCCAGGCGTTCAGGACCACGGGCGGATCGAAGCCCTGCAGGACCGTCTGTGCGACGTCCTGCAGGCATACATCCGGATCCATCACCCCGGCGGGCGTCTCCTGTACGCCAAGATGATCCAGAAGCTGGCCGACCTGCGCAGCCTGAACGAGGAGCACTCCAAGCAGTACCGCTCGCTGTCCTTCCAGCCCGAGCACAGCATGCAGCTCACGCCGCTGGTGCTGGAGGTGTTCGGCAGCGAGGTGTCCTAGCATCCGAGAGCCCCCCGGAACGCTCCGGAGCCCCGGAAACGCCCTGCTCCTCCTGAGACGGCCGCGAGCGGGAGCTCATCGCTTCTACACTGAGAGCGTCACAGTTCACAATACGGGGGGCTGTAGAGAGAGATATATGTGTGTGTGTGTGTGTGTGAGTGTGAGGGTGGTGCACAGGTCTGGATAATGTTGCGGAATTCCCGCTTTTAAGCTAGAGGTAATTCCGAACGGAATGTATTAATAATGTATGAATAGAACAATGGATATACACTAATATTTATATTTAAGAGAGAGATGGATTGTATTAAATGAAAACGTATGGCCAGGTGATCCTCTGTTGTAATAGGATTAGCAGGCTCTCCTAGTTCATGCGCATAGATGAGTGTGTTTGTGTGTTTGTGTGATGTACACAAAATTAGATTACAATTCACAATGGCTCTGTTCCAAAACCTAGTGAGCGCCCTACGTAGATGGCATTTCAAGACGTAGGTGCGTTCCTGGGACGAAAAGATGCGTCCCAAATCTAAAGCAGCATCACCAGTGTTGGGGGTAACGCGTTACAAGTAACTTGAGTTACGTAATCGTAACTCAAGTAACTAGTAAAGTAACGCATTACTTTTAAATTTACAACAAAATATCTAAGTTACTTTTTCAAATAAGTAATCTCACTTTATTAACCAATGTCTTTTCTGCTGACCTTTCGATAATTCAATTCAACCATACAAAGCAAAAATGACTTTAGATAAACATTTGTTTTAAAGTAAGAATGTTGAACTTCCTTCTTTAGCTGAAAGGTTTGTTTGAGCTGCGCCCTCTACTGTTCAGGCATGAATTTGCATTTCCTTCAGCCTGAGGCTTATTCATTTGACTTTTGGTTTGAAAGGCCTTTACATTTGCCAAAAATATAACTTTTTTTGTTGTTATTTAAAAAACAAACAAACAAGCCCAGCCCAAGTGAGAAAAATGAAGGCAAAAGTAACTCATTACTTTTCATAAAAAATAACTAATGCAATTAGTTACCTTTTAGAGAGTAACTCAATATTATAATACGTTACTTTTAAAAGTAACTTTCCCCAACACTGATTTTAACGCGTTATTTTTTCCATAATGAATCGCACAAAATTGTCACCTTTAATCGACAGCCCTAATAAAACACATTTTCATGTTTTTTTTTTAATATTTTATTTTATTATTTTTAAAATAACTAAAAATTAAAGAAAGAAAAAAAACAGTAGGGAGTAACCCAATACTGTAATGCATTACTTTTAAAACTAACTTTCCCCAACACTGAGCATCACACATACGCTTCTCACCGAATGCAATCCCATAATGCATTGCAACATGCTAAATGGTGGGAAAAACCATCCTAGACTCTGATTTGAATGTATCAATCACTGGCATTGTTGCATTTCTAACTCAACATCGTGAAAGAAGATTTTCATAAACTAAAACATATACTGAAAAATACTAAAACAAACAGAAAAAACAAATGAAAGTGTATTGACTAATTAAAAATACCTTCAAATAAAACCGTTATCATGACTGTTAGTTGTTTCTAGAGTTTCTCAATGTTTTCTGACTCTAAAGCCATAGTTATAAGGCAATAATAAGCTATTTCTAGAAAAATGTGGAAGAGAATTTTTGATTATAATAAATATACCTTCAGTATCACAAAATATCAGTTCACTTTGATTAGCAACATACCAGTGTCCAATTCTGTTTAAATCCATTGCAAGTCAGGTCAAACGCTATTCAAATGAGATATTGCCTAAGCAGTGAGTCACTTTTCAGAACATTTTACAGTTCACTAGGTTTTGGGACAGTGGCCACTTTGACTCGCAATTGTGAGCAGATTTATTGGCCGAAAAATTGCACAAATATCAGCCAATTGGCCTGGCTGATAGATCTGTCAGTAGTATTCATGATAAATTGTAGACATACTACTTCACACACACACACACACACACACATACTATCACACACTTTAAAATGAGAGAGGGGGCCTGACCTGTTGGTCTGATGTCTGTATAGATAGGAACTTAGATGACCACAAGAGAGCCGAAACGCAGGAACCGGCCCCAGAGATCAGCCCGAATGCTGCTCTATGTTATTTATCACTCATAACAAGGCCATCCGGCTGCTTCAACCTCATATTATCTAAATCTCTACAGTGATTTAGTCTAAGACAAGGCCTTACTTTACCCTGCTATCAGATCTTGACATAAAACTCGATGTATTATATGCGTTTACTAAAGTGCTGGATTTTGCAGAGCTGTTAATACGCCAATATCATGTATTTTTTTTTAAAGCAGACATCGTTGTTTGATTAACGTTGGTTTTTTATGTCGTCATCAATTTGTGGGTCTCATTCATGAAACCCAAGCAGAATTGTCTGTCAGACCATTTTTAGGTAAACTGTCCCATTCGTGTTATGTAGAATAACCTGTTTTACTTCAAATGTACAGTGATCAACAACTCAAATGGTTCGTAAAACCATGCTTTATGATCATTTGATGGAAATGGGGTTGGTCTATATAAGTTGTTTCACTAATGCACCAATTTACATAGAATTTCCCCTAATTGTTTCAACTCGATGCATTGAATTCCTGTAGACCGTTCATAATAATGTTGCATGAATTCAAGAGCAGTTTCATGAACGATTTATGCCAGTTCTGCTTGTTTTATAAATGCGTCCCATTCCATGCGGTTCTGCGCTGCTCTCTTGTGGTCATGAGCTGTAAATACCACTCGTATTGTTTCTGTACATATGTCTAATGAAAAAGGATAGGCTAATACAGTTAATCAGCAGAAAAGAAGCTTGGGAGAAATATGCAAATCTGATATTTTCATATGTTTTGGTGTTTTTCTCTCTCAGATGACATAATAAGCTTTTACGACCGTATCTATTCCTGATGCTTTTAGGTGCGAATTCCACATTGAATTTTATTGTTATAATGATTATCATGGCTTAGTTTTGTACGGATTTTGAGACATCAAACTGGACTCTGTTATATTTTTATTTCTGCAAATCAACGAGACATCTCAAGCAGACTGTGTTCTGATCTCAGACAACTCAAAACTGGTGCTTTATTTTTGTTTTTGCTACAACCGCTGCCTCAAACCAGCCAACCTGACACACACACGTAACAGTCCATACAAAGGACTCGTCGAAGCTTTAACATTACTGCGGGTGAAACGGGAAGAGGAGCTCGTCCAGACGTTGGCTGCTAACGAAAGAGACTACGTCTGCTTTATCTCAGCTGTAAACGAAAGACTTCTGAAGAGCTGGACGGTTCCTCGGGAGTAGGAGCATCTGGAGGAACGATGGCGAAACCGCCTTTTGGACGACAGACCGAATTGCAGATACATGTGTATATACCAGTTATGATAAGCTTTGGTTGGATTATTCTAGTTTTATTAGCCAATGGAGTGTTTTTGCAACTGCGAATGCTCCTTTTCACCCCCGGATCCAGACCATCTCTGCCTCCATAGCCTTTGCGAAACTCAAACGCAACTGGATCACTTGCATCCAATCAACAAGGGAAATAAGTCGTCTCTGTCCCGCTCTGGATTTAGCAGGAGGCTTTGCCTTCATCACCTCAACCATGCTAAAATAGAGAGGACCTCCAGCCACAAGAGTCCTGCCAGTTTTGGGTTTGCTTCATTGGGTGTCAACGTATGGACGTCTGAATGGGGTAAAATTGGGGTTTCTGTCACCCCAGTGTCCCTTCATCAGTATTTTCATGAGGGGGAAGTTGTTGTGGATGAGTAGGAGACCATCTTCTGGACTGTCTATGCACTTTGGATCAGTTAAAGTCAGTCACAGAGATCCTGCGGAGGTTGTACCTTCTCTGTTGGATGTTCTTGGCTGAATTGAAGGCAACTGACCAACCTACAGCTCTAATTGTTGGTAAAGCTCTTGGTTGGTCTTGTGCCACGCAGCTAGACTGAAGAAACCCAGCGCTCATGAATCCCATCCTGCTCTTTCCCCCTGAGAAATCCTGGAGCTCTTACAGTGGGTTTCTTGAGTCTAGCTGAAGGAAAACGTGTACGTACGTCGAAGCGGGTGAACGAATCGTTGATGACTGTCTGAATGCTGATTGTTTAAGGAAAAACACAAACCACCAGGTGCCGTTGTTAACCAAAATGAACTACCTCTCTCATTCATTCACACCATTTCAATGTTTGTTTGTTTTTCTTTTTTAAGAAACACTAAATCCTTTACTTATTTATTCCTCTCTGTCTCAAATGCTGGACTGTTTACCTCAAGACGTCTCCATAAGCCTGTAGCTTAAACGTTGCTTTACTACCTGTAATTGCGTCCGTCATTCGTAATTGCGACTTCCCGACTCGTAAATGCGAACTTCCCAGTACGACCTGAACGCACCACCCCAAGACGTACGTTAATGAGCGTTTCGTTTGGATGTTTTTTGCGAGCAAACACTCAATGAGATCTTCCAGATGAAACGCTCACGTCTTGGCGACTTCATCGCGGGGAGATGCTCACGCTAGCCTGACCGCTAGCAACTGTCAGTATTCACTTTCTCACGCAGGATGTCAACGCATTGACAACCAAGCTAGCTAATCCCAAAGTATCCTAAATAAGCTAGTTTTAAGTATTGTCTGTTTAGCATTGGAAAAACTGTGCATGTCTTCATGACCGGGCATTGCAGATGTCTGCTTTGCATGAGCATTGAAGTTTCATCTGTATTCGAGCTAATAGCATACCAGCTCAACTCTAGCGCCCTCTTGCTGCTCTCTTTGGTCTTTTCTTTCCTATTTCTCTGCATCTCTTTGTCCCGATGGTCTGTCCAGATTTTTAACCAATCAAGGGTTCCCTCATAACGTCATATTATTTATAATAATAACTATTATAATACATGCTTTTATTATTGTTAACATTAATTATAATAACATTAAATAATAATAATATTCTTATTATTAATTCCATTTTGTCTAATGTTTTCGAATACATCCATCCTTCTGGACACGCCCCTTTCTCGTTCTCTCAGTTTTCTCCCTCATTATCTAAACGCATTCTATCAACTACAATCCTTCACTGTCACTCAGTTCATTTCTCCATCCATTTCCCCGTAAACCACACAAACACACACACGTACAGATTCGCCACCAGCATTTACTTTACAGACAGAAATACTTAGTACTATATTTAGCGTAGAAGTCGTATAATTTCGTGTTGTATGACTGACAGGTTACTTTTCAATGTTTTGACACTATTAAACCGGATTCTCCATGCTAGCTCAGTGAAAGACCTCTGTGTGCCTACACCCCAAAGCCTTATTTTGGGATCGTGTCAGGGTTGGGCGTTAGTTTCAGTGTAGTTCTGCCCAGAGTTCATTTATGAGATTGAAGCTCATAGTCAGACTGGACACATGTTGAATTTGGAAATGAAGGGTTAATGTGTGACTCTCAGGCCAGAAACATACTTTACTGAAGTATGCAAATGCAGATTTCACTTTTCAGCATGCGGCTTCTTGAGCGAGGGAAAAAAAGTCTAGGGTGGGACTTGATTTTGTCTGTTGGGAATTGATTGGATTGTTGTCATTTGCGATGGGAGGGGACGTTATTTTGATTAAAGATTACAAGGCACATTCATTAAAAAAAGATAAAGACGGATCATTTATTTATAATGAACTCTGCAAATATTCCATAAAAAATAATAATTGTCGATTTGGAATTCATTAACTCGACTCTTCAAACAGTTGTTCCAATGACTGTAGATCTGATCTGAAAGAGAAAATTGGCCAAAGAAGAAGACCGTTTATGCTGAAATAAAACATTTGGAAAGAGTTTGTGTAGCTGGAAGCGCTTGCGTTCATGGACCTTTTTGAAGCCTTCAGAAGTGAATCTGTTCAGTCTGACTGTGATTCTCGACTCTCAGAATCGAACCAACCAAAACGATAGGAAAATCTAGATGGTTTCTTAGAGATCCAGACACATTTGTCTCAGACAGACGGTCCGAGAGAACGCTCCTGGAATCAGGTGCCTTATTTTCCATATTTACAAACTTTCACTCAAAGGCATAATTACATATGCAGTTTTAGGTCAATTGTGGCATTTTCTAGCAAGAATTCTGTCACAAGATTTAAGAAATAGTCAGTATTGTGATATAACAGTAATTTGCTTAGTCATCCAAAGATCAAGAAATCTCACTGATTTAATTGTTCATTGCTTGGTTGCAGGTGTTTTCAAGGAATGAATGATAATTCATGTCATTTGGGATGAGCTGGTTGGAAAAGCAGCACTTTTATCATGCTGTTCTGGATACGGTACTCGTCTGTTTGAGACGCGGTTTCTTCTGTTAGTCCAGGTTTTCTCTTCAGAATTGCCATCATTTACTCACCCTCATGTCATTCAAAACTGTGAAACACAAAATTAGATGTTTATTTCTGTCATTTTTAAAGCTTTCCATACAACGAAAGTTGGCGGTGATTTATCCTGCCATGTTCCAATCTAGAATATAGTGCATGAATATGATACTTATATGTTTGTCCTTTTTGGGATTTGGCATATAAATCACTGTCCACTTTCTTTGTGTGGAAAACAGAAACTCCTCACATCTCCCGTTGTGTTTCATGGGAAAACGAAAATAATGTGTGGCAGAGGGTGAGTAAATTATAACTGATTTAATCATTTTGGTGAACTATTCTTAAAATAGTTTAATTCTGGAAGCCTGAAAGAAATGCATTAAAGTTGTTAAACAAAAGCTCCAAACTTTCTTTTTTTTTTTAGATCAGTTTTGAAGAGAAATCTTGAACACAAAGGGCACCTCGGCAGTGATGGATCACAGTTTGGATCTCCGAGAATCCATCGTGACTTTCCAAATCACAAAAACACACCTCACTTCATTTTTAATACTAGAAACACACAAAACTCTCAAGACACATGTGTATAATTTGTGTTGTTTCATTCTGAAACTGTCAGTCAGTGTACACCTGATTTGGTCTGTACCATCTCATATGTGTTGATCTCTCTTTTCCCTTGAATGTCCATTACACATTTATTTTGTGCATTGTATGTAGTAAATGAGATGTTTTGAAAAAAAAATCACAAATAAACAGCTGTATATACTGATGCATAAACCTGTGAGACTGTCTATCAATAAAACATTCAGACAGAAGAGAAAGAGTTTAACTACCTTAAAGATATGACAGATTGAAAAACGAATGTCACCAGATATGTTTCCATGACCATTTATATCAGGGATGGGCAACTTGTGGCCTGAAATATCTTTAAATACGGCCATATTACACCCTGATGATCAATTTTAAAACATTTGAAAAGTGAGTCACGGAAATCAGCAAAATGAGCCAAATGAAATGAAAAATTACAATGAAAATCAGGTTTTCCAGTGAAGATTGGAAACAGATTATCTTTTTACAGAGTTTAAGGGCATCCATTTGATTGGTTTGTTTGGAAAAACAAAATCTGTAATGAAAGATATTCATTTAAATTGCCATTACACCACTGCACACAAACAGAAGTATGAAGGATACGCCAGAGTTGCTCTCACATCTCAGATTTTCACATCGTCAACAAAACATTTTTACCAAATACAGGACAGAAATTTTTGCACGGAATTATGTTCCTATATTCTTATATTTTTATTAATGGCAACATGTGAATTTGAAGAAAAGCCAGGGACTCACCGCACCTTAACAAGTGTCCAAATGAGGTGCGTAAAAAGTCCAATAGAGAAACGCTTAACAAAATCCTGCACATTCTTACAATGAAGGCGAACCACCAATTGCAAGATAAAACCACTGCTTTAATGAAAAAGTGGCAAATGTTTCAGTCACATGACCGTTCACAATGATCTTAATATCAGGAGTCAGATGATTACATGGATTGATAAACCCCAATCAGACTGTTTCTCAATATCAAGTATGGCAACATTATAACACAAAATATTATTTATTAAACATCTATAGCCATTATAAACTTTGTATTTAATATTATATTTTATTAAGTTGAATTTTGGATACCGCATATCTGTAATTTGAGTAAAAAATACTTAACTATTTTTAGTGCAAACAAGTCTGCAATATAATTACGTTGAAATTATTTACAATGAAATGCTTTACATTTTACAAATTAAATCCTTTGTTTTCTTCTGTTATTACATATTTTGGTAAGAATCGTATAATATGTACCATTTGCAATAAATTATGCAACATTAAACGATGTATCTAATAAGAAAATAATGGTATAATATAAAAATGTACTTATAGTAATGGATTGTAATACGTTAAATATATGCAAAAGTAGTTTGAAAGCGTTAGAATCAATTATGTTTGGCGATGTTTGTAAGCTAATTTTCTGATTGGCGGATCTCCTGCTATAATTAGAGGAGGTGAAATTCTTCATCGGGAATTTGGCAGTTAAACACATGACTTGTGTTTTCTTCAGAAGATCGCCTCAAGGTCTGCACTCACAGGATCATATGATTAAAACGTTTCTCTAACATTTTTTAAACTATTCGAAAGCACCTAAAAATAGGCTCAGAATATATCAGTGTCGTGTTATTAACTTTTTAAGTCATTAATACGGTTTAATAAACTCCTGTCAGACGTGACTGAAAAAAGGCGCCACAGATAACCGCGCTTTCTTGTCAGAATATCCGCTGTCAAAAGATATTCTCTCCGAATGTCACCGTGTCGTTATTCTTATGTTGTTATGATGACCTTTTAAAAGTCATTAATACAGTTTATTAACCTCAGAAATCCCTGTCAGACGTGACTGAAAAAAAGGCGCCACAGAAAACCGCCCTTTCTTGAAAATATCTGCTGTTAAATGATATTCTCACCGAATATGTCACTCTGTCGTTACTGTCATGTTACTTAAAATAAATGTTTTGGTTGTGAAGTAAGAAGTTTCTCACCTTAGAATTTAAACGACGATTTGTCCTGTCAGACGTCAGTTACGTCGAGCGCGAGCGCCGTTGCTTGTTTTCTCAGTCCAGCACAGCAGATGGCGCTATCATCCCGCCGGAACAAAAACACAGAAAGAAAGAAGAACTTACAGTTTTAACAGCTGGTGAGTGTTTAATGTCTTTTTACATAAATTATGTGATGTACTTGTTTGTTTTCTCAGTTTGGTGTTTTAAGACTGCCGCATTCCCACTGTTTTGAGCGCGAACGCTGTAAAATACTCCATTTCAGTGTTCAGAAATGATATCATTTTTTAATTTCTGACATTACATTAAGCGAATGAGTGTAAATGTGTTAAATGGACAATATTATATGACCTATTATAAATATAATACCTCATAATATTATTTCGAAAAATTTATAACAATTTTATATTTATATAATCTCAGAAGTTTTCTTTACGATAATCAAAAGAAGCTGTTAAATATGTAACTATTATTTTGAAAAGATAAAGCAATTTACTAAAATGTAAAATTAGGCTACTATGGTAAAACTTTACAGTACGGTCTTATTTGCTAACATTAGTTAATGCATTAGCTAACACGTGAACTGAAAATGAACAATATAAAGTAAAAGATTAAAGCATTTATTAATTATTAGTTAGTAAAAGTCTAGTTGTTCATTATTTGTGTTAGTTCACAGTATATTAACAAATGTTACTTTGGATTTTAATAATGTAGTAAATGTTGAAATTACTTTGACTAAGATTAATAAATGCTGTAGTACAACATGTTAAATAATATTAAAAAATGAAAGTGTTACCAAATATATTAAATAACCTATTATAATAACTGATAATATTTTTCTGCAAAATCTAACTAAATGTAAAACAAATCTAAACATATTTTTATTTATATCATCTTAGAAGTAATTTTCTTCATTTAAAGGGTTAGTCATTCTGTCATTTATTACTCACCCTCATGTCGTTCCACACCCGTAAGACCTTCGTTCATCATCAGAACACAAATTAAGATATTTTTGATGAAATCCGATGGCTCAGTGACAGCAAGATAATTAACACTTTCAGAGCCCAGAAAGCTACTAAAGACGTATTTAAAACAGTCATGTGACTACAGTGGTTCAACCTTAATGTTATGAAGCGACGAGAATACTTTTTGTGCGCCAAAAAACAAAACAAAATAACGACTTTATTCAACAATATCTACTGATGTCGGATTTCAAAACACTGCTTCATGAAGCTTTGAAGCTTTACGAATCTTTTGTTTCGAATCAGTGGTTTCGAGCGTGTTATGATGTAACAAAGCCTCGTTTACTTTGGCAGTTTGAGATCGTTTGACACGCTCTGAACCACTGATTTGAAACAAAAGATTTGTAAAGCTTCGACGCTTCATGAAGCAGTGTTTTGAAATCGCCCATCACTAGATATTGTTGAATAAAGTCGTTTTTTTTTTTTTTTTGGGCGCACAAAAAGTATTCTCGTCACTTCATAATATTAAGGTTGAACCACTGTAGTCACATGACTGTTTTAACGATGTCTTTAGTACTTTTCTGGACCTTGAAAGTGTTAATTATCTTGCTGTCAATGGAGGCCTCACTGAGCCATCGGATTTTGTCAAAAATATCTTAATTTGTGTTCTGAAGATGAACGAAGGTCTTACAGGTGTGGAACGACATGAGGGTGAGTAATAAATGACATTATTTTCATTTTTGGGTGAACTAACCCTTTAACAGAACTCCTCTTGTTTCTTGTTCCTCCTTGATTACTGTCATTTCCATTCCCTTCTACTTCTTGTCTCACATTGATTTGTGACAGTTATTTTCAGATTTTATGGAGTTGAAAAAGGAAAGTGAAGAACTGAATGAAGTGGAGGAGAAGCCACAAGATCCCATTAAGGAAGAAGAATCTTCCAGTTGCTCAGATGCCGATTCTTTGACCTGCACTGAGTGTGGAAAGAGATTCACGAGCGCAGGAGATCTCAGTGTTCACCTCAGAATTCACACCGGAGAGAGACCGTACATCTGCCATCAGTGTGGATCGAGCTTCATCCAGAAAGGAAACCTGAACGTGCACATGAGAATTCACACCGGAGAGAGGCCGTACTCATGCCAGCAGTGCGCAAAGAGGTTCATTCACAAATCAGACCTCAAGAACCACAAGCGATTTCACTCCGGAGAAAAACCGTACACATGCAGTCGGTGTGGAAAGAGCTTTGCGAGTAAAGGAAACCTCAAAGTGCACACAAGAACTCACACCGGCGAGAAGCCCCATAAGTGTGTGCTCTGCGGAAAGAGTTTCGTTCAGAAAGGAAGCCTTCATGAGCACATACGGATTCACTCCGGAGTGAAACCGTACACCTGCTCGCAGTGTGGAAAGAGTTTCAAACGCCAAGGCCATCTTAGGTGCCACTTCAGAATTCATAATAACAGAAAAAACACTTGCGTTTGTCCACAATGCGGGAAGAGTTTTTCATGTAGAGGAAACCTTACGAGTCACCTGAGAATTCACTCCGAAGAGAAATCTTACTCGTGCCTTCAACGCGGAGCGACTTTCACGTGGCCGAAGACTTTCGAAGATCATCTCAGCTATCATTCTGGATCAAGGCCTTTTAAGTGCGGTCAGTGTGATCATGAGAAGCCTATTGCGACGGAACGGACGATTGTTCACGAAGACGAGAGGAAGACGTACACGTGCTCTTTTTGTTCAAAGACTTTTTCACAGCTGCGCTTTTTCGAGGAGCACCGGAAAATCCACACCGGAGTGAGATCGTACGTGTGCTCCGAGTGTGGGAAGATCTTCACCACGCCTGGAAACTTGCATCAGCACCAGAGGATTCATGCTGGAGAGAAACCGCACCAGTGCTCGCAGTGCGGGAAGGGTTTCAGTCGGTTGGACGGCATGAGGACGCACCAAAGGATCCATACTGGAGAGAAACCGTTCGATTGCGCTGCGTGTGGAAGGAGTTTCAGAGACTCGAGGAATCTACTGAGGCATATGAAGAAGAGCTGCCCTAAGTAGTCACCGAGAACTATATCTATATATCTGTTAAAGAGTTATATGCCAGGAGCCAAACCAATCAGCTACGAGGAGAATCACAACACTACAAACTTTGATTTGAAGCAAAAAAATACAAGACTGTGAACCTTTAGGGATAGTTCATCCAAAAACTGTCATCATTTACTCACCCTCAAGTCGTTCCAAACCCGTATGAGTTTGTTTGTTCTGCTGAAGATTTTCATTTTTGGGTGAACTATTCCTGTGAACCACAATCCCATGAAGCATTGCAAACAGCATAATGGAATTAAAAACGATGGAGAAATATAAAACTACTCATTTACAAATGTTGATTTTATCCGGGTTCGTACGGTCATGAAAAACCTGGAAAAGTCTTGGAATTTTAAAATAGCAATTTCCAGGTCTGGAAAAGTTTCGGAAAAATAAATAAACCCAGAAAGTTTTGGAAAAGTCATGGAAATTTGTTTCAAAATATTCATAAAATTGAATATATGTTTAAGTGATAATATTGGTTAAACAAACTACAATACTCAGCTTCATTCAATCCATCCGACTGTGGCATTCTGTCAGATTTCGTTTTACAACGTTGAGCATTAGAACCAATCACACACGTTTTTGTTGGGCTAATGAATTTGATGGCCAATCAGAGGCGTTCAGATTTGAACATGGAATTTTATTCTTATTTTACATGTATACACAGACGTGTCATGAATATTTGCCTCAAAAGTCGTGGAAATTTATTGGTAGAAACGTGTACGAGCCCTGTTTTATATATATATATATATATATATATATAAGTGTATTGCAAAATATTTTTTTTATATTTTAATGTTTTTGAAAGAAGTTTCTTCTGCTTTTATTTTTATTTATTTGATCCAAAATACAGTAAAAATTGTGAAATATTATTCCAATGTAAATCATCTGTTTTCTATGTGAATATATAGTAAAGTGTAATTTATTCCTGTGATCAAAGCTGAATTTTCAGCATCATTACTCCAGTCTTCAGTGTCACATGATCCTTCAGAAATCACTGTAATATGATGATTTGATGCTCAAGAAACATTTATGATTATTATCAATGTTGAAAACTGTTGTGTATAATTTTTTTCGGGATTATTTGATGAATATAAGGTTTAAAAAAAAAAACAGCATTTATCTGAAATAGCTTTTGTAACATAATCACTACCGTTCAAAAGTTTGGGGTCAGTAAGAGTTTTTTTGTTTTTGTTTTTTTGGGAAAGAAATTAATACTTTTATTCAGCAAGAATGCATTAATTCATGGATTAACAATTGATCAAAACTGACAGTAAAGACACTTATAATGTTGCAAAAGCTTTATATTTCAGATAAATGCTGTTATTTTGAACTTTCTATTCATCAAATAATCCTGAAAAAAATTGTACACAACTGTTTTCAACACTGATAATAATCAGAAATGTTTCTTGAGCATCAAATCATCATATTAGAATGATTTCTGAAGGATCATGTGACACTGAAGACTGGAGTAATGATGCTGAAAATTCAGCTTTGATCACAGGAATAAATTACACTTTACTATACATTCACATAGAAAACAGCTGATTCACATTAGAATAATATTTCACTGTTTTTACTGTATTTTTGATCAAATAAATGCAGCCTTGATGAGCAGAACCTCTTTCAAAAACATTAAAAAATCTTACCGTTCAAAAACGTTTGACCGGTTGTGAATTTTGGGTTTATTGCAATATATGCATATATATATATTTCAATTTTTTGAGAGCGTAGAGAGATCGAATTGCAGTGCTTCATGGGAGTGGGCTGAGCTAACAAGATTTTTGGTGTTCTCTGCTTGTTTCTACTCTGATTGGTGGAATTTTCTGTACAGCATCATGGGTAATGTAGCTTTTTGCCACAAACTCTGCTGTTAAACATGGTTATTGTAAAAACTAAGTTGAAATAATGTGGGCTGATGGCTTCAACTGAAGAAAATATCATCCATTAACATCCTCGTATCTCACAGCTTATAAATTATCGTTAAAAAAATCAATTTCCCTATGGAGAAAATGAATGTTTTTACTTCCGGAACCGACTGTTGCACTTAATTGTGTTGTATATTGTCAAACTCATCTCAAAAGAATTAAATAAACTAATATACATCTATTGGTGAAGTTTATTGGTGAAGTTTTAAACAAAAAAGAAATATATATTTGTGTTCTTACTGTATATTTTGCTAATAATAATAATAGATTGGGTGTGGAGTAGCTCAGAGGGTGTGTGTTAAAAATATTGTCATTTATTGCATCTTCCAGACAAGTCTATTAAAGTGTGCTGATTTTACATTAAACTATGGGAAATTAATTTTTTGATGAATGCATTTTTGGCTGGAAATGAATTTTTTAAAGAAAAAAATGTAAATACTTTTAATAATGCTTTAATATACTTATATTCAACCACTGTGAAAATATTGTGGTAGATCATGTGTGTGTGTGTGTGTATATATATATATATATCAAAAAACATACACTTTAAGGCAAATAAAAATGATCCTAAATTGAGAGCTTTAGTTAATAAACACATATTTAGATGTTTGTGCCACAATATTAAGATAAACGTTTGCTGCGTTTGTTTTTATTGAATCTTTCCCTTTAAATCCGGCTGGTCTTGTGATGTGACATCACTGCGCAGCTGACAGTAATGAAGCACAATTGAGTTTAGTCCGCTACTCTGAGAGAAACCACAGCAAACCTCAGTAAAATCCCGTCTTTTTCGTCTCCTCACAGCCCGGTAGCGCGTGCGTTATATATATGTGTGTGTTTGAGCGCTGACATTTACCCTGTGGCGCATGTGCAGAGCGTCAAAAACCTGTTTTATTTCACTTCTCTGAGTTTGTGTCAGTCGATCCGCTGGATATCAGTGTTTCTGAGCGCCTCTGGTCGTTTATATTTTTAGACGACAGTCCAGCGGTAAAGTGCGTCAGTCATGGCCATGATCACCTCCACCCCGATGGAGAGCCGCGCCTCCACCGCGCGCTCCTCCAGGCGGAGCGGCGCGTCTCCGTCCGGCGTCAGCCCGACGCGCCTCACGCGCCTGCAGGAGAAAGAGGACCTGCGACACCTCAACGACCGCCTGGCCAACTACATCGAGCGGGTCCGACAGCTGGAGAATGACAAGTCATCCATGCAGCTCCTCCTGGAGGAGAAGGAGGAGAGCACGGTCAGGGAGGTCGGGAACGTGCGCCGCTTGTACGAGACGGAGCTCGCGGACGCGCGCAAAAGTCTGGACGCCACCGCGAACGAGAGAGCCAGAATTCAGATCGAGTTAACTCAGCTGAAGGAGGACCACCGCAAACTCACGACCAGGTGAAGTTTCCTCTGATAATCTGAGGCCTCAGGGGGCTGGGGTAGTTTTATGCACTTTATTAATTACCATTTGTTTAATATGGAAATCCATTTCCACCACATAAGAAAAATATGTTGTTGTAAATCATAGTATGTCATAATTTCGTCATATGACATAAGTCAAAATTGACATTTTAATTCAGAATTTCAACTTTTAATACATCGTTTTTTTGATGTCATAATTATAACTTTTTAAGTCATAATTGACAGTTCGCAAAGTCTGTCCCCCTTTATTTACTGTTGCTATGGTCGGACATGTTCTCAGAGTGAAAAATACATCGCGAATCAAAGATGACACTAACAACGCTTCGACAGACAAGAGCAGGTTACTTTTGATATGAAACAAATTCCCAAATTGTGTCATTTTTAAAGAAATGTAAACAATAAATGCCGTTTATTGCGCCTCAGTTCAAGCGGCTCGTGAACCGATCATCTCTTTCTACTAGTTCATTTATAGCATCAAATACACATGAATGAACATCAGAAGGAATGTTGTTTCAACCGCGGAAAGACGTCAGTACACACCATTTTTCAAGTTCAAGTCCACCCACATTAATCTACTAAAGCTGGGTGCACACTATACGATTTATAACAGTCCTTTACGATTGTTGCTTGTCAGACTGTACGAACATGATCCTCATGTCACACTGTAGGATCTCAGCTGTCCTATATGTCATACTGTACGACAGTCAAGACGCCTTAAAAACGGACGCGCACTTGAAAACTTGTCCGGAGTTTTACGTCATCAACCCACACACAGTCGATGACTGTGAGCTGCGTTACACGCGGGACTGAAATGGTGGCTAACAAAGAAATCTCTAGCGTTAATTTTGATCACGGCTTATCTTGAAAAACGAAGACAATTTGACGTTTGTCGTAGGAGAAGTCACACTGCAGGACTGTGCGCCAAATCTTCTGACACTGCCAGAATTTCGTCGGAGGTAAAATTTGATCGCAACGGTGATTAATCGACTGTCGGTGAACATGTCAAACTAGCGATCAAAGACTACAGATTTTTGCCTAGGATTATACGAATCTTTTAGGATTCTCAAAATTTGTCTCAGATGACCAAATCGTGGCCAAAATCGCACAGTGTGAACCCACCTTAAATCTCCCCTGACTGCTTTGTCGGACGTAACGGCGGATTATGATTGGTTAGATCACCTGTCAGTCAAACTCCTGGGGAAGGGTTCATTTTGATTTGGTATGTCATAATCTTATTTATTACATTTACAATTTAGTGTGTCAGTTTGAACTTTTAATATCATAAAAAGGACTGTCAGAATTTCAACTTTTGATTTCATAATTATGACTTATGAAATTGATGTATTGTGATTTTTTTTTTTTTTTTTTTTTTTTTTTTTTTTTTTTTTGTCAATAAATTGACTATCAAAATTATTGTCATAATTTCGACAAATCAGAATTGATTTTTTTTTTCTATTATATATAAGATGCACCGATACTAAATTTCTCTACCGATAGCCGATTATTCAGAGTGATATCTGCTGATACCGATAATGGTACCGATAATTTGGGGGTTCTGCCTTTATGTAATTAATAATTAATTTATTATATTTTCAATTATTATATTTCGAAAATAAATGGCAAATAAAAACTTTATTCTCTCCATTTCATCAACTGGTTTCAGAGTAACTGGTATCAGTTATAAACAAACACATTACTCAAATTAATATTAACACATTAACTAAATTCTGAAGATTAAATGAATATTTCTTAACTTTCTGAATGTTATTCATATAATTACTATTAATATTGAACATCAAACTGGTTTCTTAGCATTTTCTTTACACAAAGCTCAAATTCAGTGCATTTTCCTGCCCTCTTTTGATTGACAGGATATATCGGCCCTGACTATCGGCTGTTTCTAAACTATCGGCCAACAGTGTGAAAATTTGCTTTTATCAGCCGATACTGATTATTGGCCGACATATCGGTGCATCTCTAATATAATATATTATTTTACTTATTTATTTACTTACTTACTTTTTAAAACATCACCCAGAATAGGGCAAGCTGAAGTGAAATCATGGATGATTGTTTTTATTATTATTTTCACTCACCTTTACACTTTTGGTTGTTTTAATATTGCGGTCACTGATAGAGTGAGTCAAAGACTGACATCTCAAACAAGATATAAATATACAGACATGTTTGTCAAAAGATTTTTTGCATTCATTTTTTTTCTTTATATTTGGTAATGTATAAAATGTGCTCTTTCCAGTTGCATTTTTGCTGCATATTTCTGTCAGTATTAAAACAGCTTATTACATATAATCTAAAGTTTGTTTGCTTGTGCCTCAGGAATAACAAGAAAGAGTGTGAACTGAACACGGCTGTCGGACACTGGAGGAATCTTGAAGCCGCGCTGAACTCTAAAGAAGCGGATTATGCCAATTTACTGTCCACCAACCGCAGACTGGAGAATGATCTCTCTGATCTCAAGACTCAGGTGGCTAATGTGAGTCCAAAACATGCATGAAACAAACGGGACAGACTGAAGGTATTCGTAGTGGTTGCACCGGCTATCCATAACTAACTTCATCATCTAGACATATAATTCATGGATGACACAGTAAACACTGACTGAGCTGATGTGCAGTAATATTTAAAGGTGCAGTAAGTGATTTCTGAGAAACGCTGTTGAAATTGGATCAGACTGAGCAGCACAACACGCTTGCAGCCAATCAGCAGTAGGGGGCGTGTCCTCTCATCATGGGGAGGAGGTAGTGAGCCAATCAGAGGTTGGAGGCGTGTCCACTCATGCAGGGGGTGGAAAGAGAGAGCCAATCAGCAGTAGGGGGTGTGTCCACTCATGATTGGAGATTTGAAGACTGTAGAAAGAGATGTGGCTGAGAGACATTACAAATGAGAGAAGCTCAGATGAATATCATTTTCACTTCATTTTTCACAAAGCATCATTTTGCTTCACTTCAGCTTTGATAAGAAGACATCCACTCTCGCATTGCGTTTTTGTGCATTTTGGGGGCGGAGCAATGAAGGGAGGGGCGTGTTTGTTTGGGTTGATTTCAAATATCAATAGTGTTTCTCAGAAATCTCTTACTGCACCTTAACTCAATTAAATCCAGTAAACTGTTCTTCTTCTGCCTTACAGATGGAAACGGCCCTGCAGAACGTCAAGACCCAGCTGAACTCTGAGATGCTGCGTCGAGTGGACGCCGAAAACCAGATTCAGACGCTGCAGGAGCAGCTGGACTTCCAGAGGCATCTCAGTGAACAGGTTTCTGGTCATTTTTTGGCTGTATTTGGTGTTGGTTAATGTTCCGGGTTGGTTTTTAGTGTCGTTCCCAGCCGACACTCAGTGTAACGTTTGCGCTGGTGTGTTCAGGAGGTGCGGGAGATGCGTAGCCGTCACGAGAGCCGGCTGATGGAGCTGGACAGCGGCAGACAGAAGGAGTTTGAAGGTAAATTAGCTGAAGCCATGAAGCAGCTCCGAGAAGAACATGAAGCTCAAATCCAGCAGTACAAAGAGGAGCTGGAGAAAACCTTCGCTGCCAAGGTAAAACGCTTCGTGTTCGTTCTTCCCAGAACTTTTAATAATTATTTTTTATTTATTTATTTTTTTAATTATTAATTAATTAATTAATTAATCTTTTTTTTTTTTTTTAAACAGTCATGCAAAACTATGAGTTGAATGTGTGTGTGTGTGTGTGTGTGTATATATGCACATTTCATTCATATTTTATTTATTAATATTCCTTATTTACAAGTAAAATTTAAAAATAAAGTATGTGTGAAATTAAAATATTTAAAATATATATTTATATAAAATATATTTATAATTTTTATATGTAATTTGCTATTTTATTCATATCTTATTTATAAATATTACATAAATTATAATGTGTGTGTGTGTGTGTGTGTGTGTGTGTATATATATATATATATATATATATATATATATATATATATATATATATAATCATATATTAATATTTCATTCTTTAATATTTTAATATTTTTATTTTTTCCTATATATTTTCCTATACTATTTAATATATATTTATATTTTTCCTTGTAAACAAGTAATATTTAATATATTTATATAAAATATCCATATATAAAAATATAATTTATTAGTTTATTAATATATTTTATACATAAATATTAGTCATATGTAGTTATATATTATATATGAATATTTTATTCACATATTAAAAAGATTAGTTGGTTTTTATATATATATATATATATATATATATATATATATATATATATATATATATATATATATATATATATATATGTGTGTGTGTGTATATATATTTAATATTATTAATTATATATCATTTATTTATTTATAATATTCCTTATATACAAGTAATATTTATAAATAAAATAAGAGTAAAGTTAATATATTTATATAAAATATAGAAATGTTTATAAACATTCATTTATATATTTGTTATTCATACATGTATAATATTGTTTAATTTATTAGTATCTTATTCATTTTATTTATAAAAATTCCTTAAGTAATTTTTAATATATTTATATAAAATATACATGCATAAAAATACAATTTATTAGTTTATTCATATATAAATATTACTCATATAAATTAAAGTTTTTATATATATATATATATATATTAGTCTTTGCTCCCTTCCTTGGCAGAATAGAAAAGACACAAATCTCCTCAAGCACTTCAGATGTTGGTTGAGTGTGTGTGTGTGTGTGTGTGTGTGTGTGTGTGTGTGTGTGTGTGTGTGTGTGTGTGTGTGTGTGTGTGTTCAGACTGTAAACAGCGTTGTTCTGTCATGACAGGAGTTGAGCTGAAAGAGAAAAGACTGCAGATGAAGACAGTTTACTCTTATGTCCACTGTAGATCACAGCTTTATGAGTTGTCAAATGCATCTCAGAACGCAGCAGTGTGTTTTCACGCACAAGACAGTGAATCAGAGTCAGTGAGGTTTGCCTGTGTTGATGTCTGTAACTCTCTCAGATTGAGGTAGTCTGCAGGAGAAGTGTAGTTCAGGAGTTTGAGCGACAGGAAGAGGCTGTAACCTGGACACACAGGAAACGCTTGATTTCACCGCATCTTTCTTTCATGGTACCTCAGTAACGCGTTAGAGACCGAACTATTGTCCAGGTTCTCGTTGGTCTGCAGTAACGGTGCGGTTTATCTCCTGCAGCTGGAGAACGCGAAGCAGACGGCGGTGAAAAACAGCGACTTCGCTTCTTCGACGAGAGAAGAGCTGGCGGGAACCAAACTGCGTCTGGAGTCTCAGTCGCTGCAAATCAACAACCTGCACAAACAGGTGGAGATCTGATCCGCTCAGATAGAAGCAAAAAAGTGTAAAAGCGTCTGAATGAGTGTGTGTGTGTGTGTGTGTGGATCAGAACGCGGCGCTGGAGGCTCGTGTTCAGGAGCTGGAGCAGATGCTGGACCGCGAGAGACAGCTGAACCAGCACCGGCTCTCTCAGAAGGAACAGGAAATGGCAGACATGCGACAGCAGATGCAGGAGCAGCTGGAGGAATATCAGAACCTGCTGGACGTCAAGCTCATGCTGGATATGGAGATAAACGCGTACCGGAAGATGCTGGAGGGGGAGGAGAAAAGGTGAGGTTGTTTTTATCGTTCGGGATGTTACGTTTTATTTTACGTGTTTCACGCACGCTTTTCCTCCCAGACTGAATCTCTCTCCGAGTCCGATCCAGCAGTCCACCGTCTCCCGAACTCACGCTCAGCCTGGGCGGAAAAGCTGGGGAAAGAAACGCAAACACGAGGGGACGAGTTCAGGGCTCTCGCCCAGCTACAAGCTTTCCCAGCATTCCTCATCTCGAGGGAACGTGTCCATCGATGAGATCGACCTGCAGGGGCGGTACATCAAACTCAAGAATAACTCCGACAAGGTACAACGACGAGGTTCTCTGAAGATTTGACATTTTATATCACAGTCATTAATATTCTATTATAGTTTTTATTCATATTTTTAATTGTTTTAGCTTTATTTTTTTATATTTTCCATTTTCATTTTAGTTAATTTTGTCTTTTTATTTATATATATTTTTTTAAATGTATTATATTTTGAAAATAAAAACATAAAAATAAAAAAATAATTCAAAACATTAATAACTATATAGACTTTAAAAAAAAAAAAATCTAATTAAAATGACAAACAGAACAGAATTACTATAACTAAAGTGGAAATGGAAAATATAAATTAATTTTAGTTGAAGTTTTATTAATTTTGTTTTTTCTTTATTATATTTTTAAATTGTCTAGTGTCATTTGCTATATTATAGTTTTTATTAATATTTTGAAATTTAGTTTTAAAGTTTTAGTAATTGTTTGTCTTTTTTTTTTTTCAATTTTTATAAAAAGTACCTTTTTTCATGTTTTAAAACCATAGATTTAAAAATTATAGAAATTTATAAAAAATTATAAAAATGACAAATGCAACAGTTACTAAAACTTTAAAATGAAAATATAAATTCTAGTTTTCTCTTTTAGTTTTTTAAAAAATGTCTAAATAGATTTTATTAGTATCTTGAGATAGATATATATATATATTTTTTTTTTTTTTTTTTTTTTTTTTTCCGTTTTCATTTTAACAACATTTTGATTGTGTTGTGCATTTTTGTTAGTTTTTTGTTTAATATGATTGTTTTGTTTTGTTTTATTTTGGTTTTATTTTATTTTGGTTTAGTAAGTATTAAGATTTAGTAAAAAATAAGATTAATTTTAGAGATTGATTTTTATTTCAAGTAAGGTTTTTTGGGTAACAAAAATAACCCTACAATATACATCACAAATATTTTTTCTAGAAAATTCAGTGTAGAATGTCTATTTTTGGGTGATCCAGCACATGAAAGGAGCTTCATCTCATTTGAATATTTTCTCCTTTTATTTTATTTGTGATGGATGTAAAGCAGCAGATCAGATGGTCATGATTATTCATCCAGCGCTGTCTGTGGAATGTGATTTCAGGATCAGGCTCTCGGAGGCTGGGTGTTGAGAAAGAGTGAAGCGGGCGCTCCTGACATCGTCTTCCAGATCCCCTCGCCGTGTGTGCTGAACGCCGGGCAGATGCTGACGGTAAACGCGGTGAAAACGCGGTGAATGTGCTGAAGGTTTGTCCCCGTGACCCCTCTGAAGGTGTGTGTGGTGTGTGTGGTCAGATCTGGGCCGCGGGCGCCGGTCTGGAGCAGATGCCGTCGCAGGGGGATTTAGTCCTGAGGACCCATGAGACGTGGGGCCCGTTCGGTGAAGTCCGAGTCTCCCTGCTGAACCCGCAGAACGAGGTGAGGCACGCTTGTCACGGAGAATATTAGAGGATTTTACATTTGATAAACCAATATGTTGGCCAGTGTTTGGCCAGTTTGAGATTACTGATCAATTAATAATGTCTGCTTGATTTAAGAAGTGTGTCTGTTCCAAACTCTACATCAATGGATGATAAAACATGTATTTATCTATTTGTTTTGTATTTTGTATTGGCTGTTTTTAATATATTTATAGTTTTTGTTTATTATTTTGTTTGGTTTATTTGTTTTATTTAAAATAAATTAATATTTAAAATGTTTATTTATTTTATTTATTTTTATTGAAATGTTTTGATTAAATGTTTACTTAATGTAAAAACCTCATGTTTTATGCATCTTTGCTGTCATTTAAATTGTTATATATATATATATATATATATATATATATATATATATATATATATATATATATATATATATATATATATATATATATATATATATTATTTTTTTTTATTTTTTTTTATTTGTTATTTTGTTTATCTGCTTATTTTTTTTAAAATAAATATTTTGGTTTTATTACTATCATGTTGTTGTTTATTTGTTTTATTTATATTTTGTTTGTTTATCTTTATTTTATTTAAAATATTTTTGTTTCATTATTATTATTATTATTATTATTATTATTATTATTGTTATTGTTTACCATATTGATTAAACAACCCATGAACTGTAGATATCAGCATCTTCATATTGGTTGATCATGTGATATTCTATAGAGAATATAAATGTTTATGCTCACCTCTGAAGTCTGTTTTTGTGCAGGAGACAGCGGAGTATTGTCTGGTGTGTGTTCAGGGTAAAGGTGACGAGGATCCGGACTATGATGAAAGCATCGTGACCCGCGATATTCACCTGCGGCGACAGGTAAAACAGTTGAGCTCTTGTGAAAACTAGCTGCTTTACTACAAGTCATCTGACATTATCTGATAGATTTCAGTCTGAACCTCACACAAATCAGTATGCGTTAAAAAAAAAAAAAAAAAAGAAAAAAAAAAAAAATCAATTAGAACAAAACACCAGAGCAACAATCCGGCAACTGCTCAGAGCACCACATAGCAACACCCTGGCAACCACCCAGATCACCATAGAAACCACATAGCAGTGACCTGACACCCACTCACAACACCATAGCAATGCCCTGGCAACCAATCAGAACATGGCGGCAACACCCTGGCACCCACCCAAAACACTGTAGCAATGACCCGACAACTGCCCAGAACACCCTTAAACCCACATAGCAACAGCCCATCAACCACCCAGAACACCATAGCAACCACGTACCACCCTGGCAACCACTCATAATACCTTAAGGACCACATAGCAACTCCCTGGCAACCACCCAAAACACCATAGCAATGACTCAACAACTGCCCAGAACACCCTAAAACCCACATAGCAACAGCCTATCAACCACCCTGAACACCATAGGGACCACATAGCAACACCTTGGCAACCACCCAAAACACCATAGCAACAGCCTATTAACCATCCAGAACACCATAGCAACCACGTACCACTCTGGCAACCACTCGGAACACCTTAGGGACCACATAGCAACACCTTGGCAGCCTCCCACAACACCATAGCAGCAGCCTATTAACCTCCCAGAACACCATAGCAACACCCTGGCAACCACCCAAAACACCATAGCAATGACTTGACAATTGCCCAGAACACCCTAAAACCCACATAGCATCAGTCTATCAACTACCCAGAACACCATAGCAACCACTTACCACCCTGGCAACCACTCAGAACACTTTAAGGACCACATAGCAACACCTTGGTAACCACCCAAAACACCATAGCAATGACCCGGCAACTGCACAGAACAGCCTAAAAACCACATCAACAGCTGAAATCTATATTTTTATTGTTTCTTCTTCACCTGTTTTGTAAAAGCCTAAACGAAGAAAAAAGAAATGTTGTTCCCTCTCCTGATCTGTCCTGATCCAGAAGCGTCTGTAGGTGAGATGGATCCAGTCGTCTGACTTTATCGCCGTCTGCTTTGCTTTAGCAATAACTGCGGCTTTGCATGTTTACTAATACATCATCATCATCATCATCGTTGTAACGCATCATATTACATGCATGTTTAATCTGTGGTTGCAGAGCTATGAAACAGTGTTATGCATTATATTTTTATTCATATGACAAAGAATCACTCGCTTTTCTGAGACATGTTTTGGCAGGTGCAACAGGTTTTTTTCAGCATGTTTTTGATCATTTAGAGGCCTTTGCATGTTAAATATGATGCAGTAGCTTTATAGAGTTAATCAGAAGAGTCTATAACAATGTTTTAAAGCACATGACATGTTTGTGAATGATCAATCTATGTCTCTTTTTCAGGGTCAGAGACCCAATCAGGACGGCAGCTGTGCCGTCATGTGACTCTCATCGCGTGTGATGTCACGCATCTAAAGACGCTCCGTCTCTGTTTGCTCTCACTTATCATATTTGATAAATGTTAAGGGCCAGAACTGGATTATTTCATTTTTACATGAAGAATTATTTGTTGTTCTAGGTTCTAATAAAGTTTAAATAATTGTTAGGTCATAATAAATTTAAAAATAAATGCTTTTTGAAAATTCATGTTTAAAGCTTATTTTCTTGATGTCTTAAAATGCCCTGACACCCACTCAGAACACCATTGCAATTCCCTGGCAACCTATCAGAACACCCTAGCAACCACGTAACACCCTGGTAACCACCCAAAACACTGTAGCAATGACCCAGCAACCACTCAGAACATCGTAAAACCCACATAGCAACAGCCCATCAACCATATAGCAACACCCTGGCAACCACCCGAAACACTATAGCAATGACCTGGGAACTGCTCCGAACACCCTAAAAAGAACATAGCATGGCAACCACTCAGAAAACTATAGCAACCACATAGCAACACCTTGGCAACCACCCAAAACACCATAGCAATGACCTGAGAACTGCTCCGAACACCCTAAAAGAGCAGAGCAACAGCCTATCAACCAACCAGAACACCATAGCAACCAAATAACACCCTGGCAACCACTCAGAATACCATAGCAACACCTTGGCAACCACCCAAAACACCATAACAATGACCCGGAAACTGCTCAGGGGTGCGTTTCCTGAAAGCATCGTTGGTGAACCATGGTCGTACATCTCATTGAACTCTATTGGTAATGACGGAACTTGCAACCATAGTTCGCTTTGGGAAACGCACCCCAGAACAGCCTAAAAACCACATAGCAACACCCTGGCAACCACCCGAAACACCATAGCAATGACCTGGGAACCACTCAGTCAGAACAGCCTAAAAACCACATAGCAACAGCCTAAGCCTAACAACCAACCAGGGGTGCGTTTCCCAAAGCGAACTATGGTTGCAAGTTCCGTCATTACCAATAGAGTTCAATGAGACGTACGACCATGGTTCACCAATGATGCTTTCAGGGAAACACACCCCAGAACATCATATCAGCCATATAGCAACACCCTGGCAACCACCCAAAACACCATAGCAATGACCTGTGAACCATTCCGAATGCCCTAAAAAGAACATAGCAACAGCCTATAAACCAACCAGGACACCATAGCAACCAAATAAAGAATACCATAGCAACACCTTGGCAACCACCTAAAACACCATAGCAATGACCTGGCAACTGCTCAGAACAGCCTAAAAATCACATAGCAACAGCCCATCAACCAACCAGAACACCATAGCCACCACATAACACCCTGGCAACCATTAAGAATACCATAGCAACACCTTGGCAACCACCCAAAAATCCATAGCAGTGATCTGGGAACTCGTCCAAACCCCCTAAAAAGAACACAACAGCCATAGCAACCAAGAAAACCATAGCAATAGCAACACCTTGGCAATGACCATGAGCCTAAAAACCACATAGCAATAGCTGAAATCTGTGTTTTTATCTTATGAGCTTATTTTTTGGTGTCTTAAAATGATTGTAATGTTTTAATCTGATTTTGTATGATTGGGTGTAATAAACTCATTAATATAGTGCTGGTTTTACAAGGTTCTTCAGTGGTTTTTGAGTTCAACAATGAACCTTTTTGTCCATAAAGTTAGAACCTTAAACACCTCTCAGAATGAACTACCACCTCAATAAAGGATGTAAATGGAGGAGTAGCGTGAGCTGTAAACACTTCTCAGAATGAACTACAACCTTAATAAAGGACGGAAAAACCTCAATAAAGGATGTAAATAGAGGAGTAGCGCATCCTGTGAGCTCTAACCTTGAACCATCAGAAGTTAAAGAGCAGTAAATCTTGAGCTCCTGATGTTTCACTGGCATGACAAATAGAGAACTGCACATCTGTATTTCATATTGTATTTCCTTTGTGTTCTATATAAGTGTATTTCCATCACGGAATAAAAATATAAAACGGTATTTGCAACTTTTCCCGGTCACTGCAAGTGACGCACTGGCGCTCTGTCCATTCCTCCCGTGCGGCAGGTGTCGCTGTGGAGCCGCAGCTGCTGCCGCTGTATGATGACGGAGGAAGCGCTCAGCTGCTGTTGTTGATGTGGCCCAGTGCGGATGTGAAACATGGAGTAAAATTATCCTGATTAAAACCACCAAAGATCATTCATTTCACTGCAGAGAGTCAGACAGACGCGGCGCCGGCAGCATGTTTAAGGGCTGGAGCTCATGGCTGGGCGGAGAGCTCGAGAACGAAGAGAAGACTGACAAACAGGAAACAGCAGAGGAGAAAAACATAAACACAGAGACAGAAGAATCACAACAGATCCTACAGCAGGCCAAAGGGCTCAGCGGTGAGACAGATACATCACTTTATATCTATGGAAGCCTATAGACATATAAGGAAAAAATCATGCTTTGGTCAATGTTAATTAAGGCACTAAAAACTCCGAATTGTGACATAAAAAGTCATAATTATGACATTTAAGTCAAAATTATTAGATAAAAAGTCGAATTTATAAAATAAAGTCGAAATTCTGACATACTAAGTCATAGTCGAGATTAAAAAGTCGACAAAAATATCTAAATTTTGACTCTTTTCATTTCTTATGTCATTATTATAACATATGACATTACTATGACAGTACTATTTAAAGTTATTGACACGTTAGACTGTTATTAATCACAATAAGCCGCGAAAAAGGACTCAATGCGGTGCTCGCGCTGACACACAGCTGAAGCGCGCGAACAGATGAAAGCGATCCGAGTTTAGCTCTCTTTCATAGCTTATTGAGCTTGAATGGTCAAATACACACACAATTATGTCAAAACACACATCGTGTGGATTATTGACATAAACGCAGTCTGTTATGTCCTTCGCGAACGTAAACAATTAGGAGTAAATCGGATGTGTAACAGTATATTAGATCCGTGCGTTCATTCTTAAAGGGACAGTAGCCTCATAAACTGTTACCTTCTGTTTTATTAATGTTAATTTTTTAAAAAAAAAAAATCACTCTGCTTTTGACTGAATCACTATTGTATCTTTAATATAAATCAATTTATATTTAATTCATACAGTGAAAACAGTAAACTAGAATCAAATCTATGCATATATCGAATTAAAATTCGATTCAAAATCGAGAATCGTGACCTCAGGAATCGATTTGAATCGAATCATAAAAAAGTTAATTCCCATCCAAAGAAGTCGTAATTATGAGATTGAAAAATCGAAATTAGGAGATTTTTTTTTCTAATGTGCCGTAAATGGGCTTCCATATCACTTTATATATGATAAATAATATACCATGGTAAATTTACAGTAATTTTTTTGTAAGGGATATGACTACATGATGTGATAGATGTGATATATGTTTTTGGACAGTCGCATGTAAATATATGCGTATACCTAACATTTACTATAGTATATATCTCAGTACCATGGTTAATTTTCTATAAGTATACGATTAGATAGCGACGCAGAACATCTCAGTATGTTATATAATACCAGATGACATCATATTATCATTGGGATGTTCATTGTCAGGATCTGGAGGTTGTTTTGGGTGGATGTGGCATTGTACACATTGTGTTTTATTGGAGTTTTAATGTGTCTACGCTCCTGTCAGGCTTCATTCTGAACTTTGCAAGCACCGCGACTAAGAAGATCTCCGAGTCTGTGGCGGAAACGGCGCAAACCATCAAGAAAACAGTGGAGGAGAGCAACATCGACGGCATCATCGACAAGGTACCGCAGAACTGAAGTGTTTGTCTCTAGAGTGACTTTTTTTTGTAAACACAACATTCAAACTTGGCCCCTCCTTGTGGGTGGAGCATCACTATAAGCCACGCCCCCTGTCCTGACATGACATCAGTTGCTCATGTCAGCTCAGCCGACTCGAGAGAATACCTGCAGGAAGATGAATGATGAGCTGTTTTGCAAATATTGTTTTGATCATGCATAAATAGCATGTTTGTGTACAGGTATGTTAATAGTTAGATGACTGGCTGTAATTTGCGAGCGAGTTTAGCCATCTTCAGTTAATAAACAATAATTAGATGTCATCATAAAACACTCAACTCTCTTTCAGACCATTTTGGGAGATTTCCAGAAGGAACAGGAAAAATTTGTGCAAGAGAAAAATGCAAAGAAAACAGGTATGATGCTGCACAGGTACTCTGAAGAAATATCTTTTTGTACATTTCTGTATTTTCACCAATCTTTGTCCGCAGACGCAGCGGTGCCGCCCTGGGTCGGATACAACGAGGAGGAAACTATTCAGCAGCAGATACTGGCTTTATCCGCTGTGAGTTTCAGATCCATGTTTAAATCATTAGATCACCTGATCATTCTGGACAACATGACCGAATATGAATGTTTTATCTTCGTTCAGGACAAGAGGAACTTCCTGCGTGACCCTCCGGCTGGAGTGCAGTTCCATTTCGACTTCGAGCAGATGTACCCCGTTGCCCTGGTGATGTTACAGGAAGACGAACTGCTCAACAGGATGCGCTTTGACCTCGTCCCTAAACAGTGAGATTCGGCTCCATTTATGCCTCGTAATGCATTAATATGAACATATAACATGAGAATTATCAGTCTGTTGACTTCAGTGGATTTAATTAAATTCATTTGAACTCATGACTGCTCAAAACACTCTAAATTTATGAAAATTACACATTCTTTTTCTAATGAAACGACATCAGTATTACTCTGAAATGTTTTCAAACGAAATATATTCAATTTACTTAAATAAACATTTACTTTGAGATGAAAACAGATGATAAACAGCCTGAATGTGGTGTTCATCAGTAGGGGGATGTGCACTTCTTCAAACCCTCTTTCCTTTTTTTATATTTAGACTATTTACTTTTTACTATTTACTGACTATGAACTTTTGATCAGAATTACTGTGTGTGAAGCATGTTTATAAACAAAATGCAGTCATAGTGAGAAGGAAAAAAAGTGTGTGTGAGTGTTGGAAAGAGGATAAATGTGTTTTACTGAAGTAATATGAGACTTTCTAACTAATAGATGTCTTAATGACAGTCTTAACACATATCCAAAGTTTCATTTTCGTACTAAAAACTATGGATTAAAAAAAAAAAAGAACACTTCTGGATCAAAACGGACCCGAATGCCTTGTTTCCTGTGTGTGAGAGCAGATCTGTGTGTGTTTCAGGGTGAAGGAGGACGTGTTCTGGAGGAATTATTTCTACCGCGTGTCTCTGATCAAGCAGTCGGCTCAGCTCACGGCGCTCGCGGCTCAGCAGCAGGCGGCCGAGAAGAGAGAGGAGGAGAAAAACGCAGCCGCTCCGCTCAACGAGACTCTCTCAGGTTATTACATGAACAGATCTGATATTTAGAGGAAAAAGGCTTGTAAATGAATGATATAATTCAGGTTTTATAGTTAACTAAAACCGTTAATAATGTACACCAAAAGCGAAGCGAATATTCACATCGTGTTACTCACAGAATTATTTGTTTTTTGCATCACGCACTAATAAAAACATTGAGCGATGAGGAGCACGTCATCATCATCATCAACAACACCGGGAATGCCAGGCTGGGCTAACTTTGGCTAATGCCAGTGCTAACCACAGTAATGTAAACTCATAGCTAGAATCAAGCTACAGACGCATATTTTCATCACTTACAGGTAGTCCAACTTCCTCGCTTACTTTTCTCCAAGCTATCTGCTTTTTTTGTCCGTTCTCTGTTTGAATAAGAAGTTGTGTCGGACGTGTCAGTAAGCTCTTTGCTGATTGGCTTTCACGACAACTCGTCATGCAAATTTCCCGCTCAAGTTGAAATTTTTCAACTTGCGCAGAAGACGCCATTAGACGAAAAGACGCAATTGAGGTGAATTTTGCACGTTCACGGTTCAAGCTTGTTTCCTCAACTAAATAAAAAAGGTAATTTGGACTTTTTTCTCACAATTGTGAGTTTGCATCCCACAATTCTGACTTTTTCTCAGAATTGCGAGTTATAAAGTCAGGATTGCGAGATATAAAGTCGGAATTCTGTGATATAAAGTTGGAATTGCGTGATATAAAGTCAGGATTGCGAGTTATAAAGTCGGAATTGCGAGATATTAAGTCGGAATTGCGTGACAAAGTCGGAATTGCAATTTACAAAGTCAGGATTGCGAGATATAAAGTCGGAATTCTGTGATATAAAGTTGGAATTGCATGATATAAAGTCAGGATTGCGAGTTATAAAGTCGGAATTGCAAGATATTAAGTCGGAATTGCACGACAAAGTCGGAATTGCAATTTACAAAGTCAGGATTGCGAGATATAAAGTCGGAATTGCGAGATATAAAGTCGGAATTGCAAGATATAAAGTTGGAATTGCATGATATAAAGTCGGAATTGCGAGATATAAAGTCGGAATTGCAAGATATAAAGTCAGAATTGCGAGTCATAAAGTCAGAAATTGTGAGTTGTAAAATCGGAATTGCGAGTCGTAAAGTCGGAATTGTGAGTTATAAAGTTGGAATTGCGAGTTAGTCATATAAAGTCGGAATTGCGAGATATAAAGTTGGAATTGCGAGTCGTAAAGTCAGAAATTGTGAGTTGTAAAATCGGAATTGCGAGTCGTAAAGTCGGAATTGTGAGTTATAAAGTTGGAATTGCGAGTCATAAAGTCAGAAATTGTGAGTTATAAAGTCAGAATTGCGAGTTAGTCATATAAAGTCAGAATTGCGAGATATAAAGTCGGAATTGCGAGATATAAAGTTGGAATTGCGAGTCGTAAAGTCAGAAATTGTGAGTTATAAAGTCAGAATTGCGAGTTAGTCATATAAAGTCAGAATTAACTTTTTTATTTATTTCATTGCAGAAAACAAGCTTCCATACTAATACAATATAACAACATGAAAACAAGATTTAGCTAAAGTGATTTATTTGAAATCTAAACAAAATGTATGAATTTCAAAACAATGTTATGCATTAAGAAGGCTGTCGAAACTGATTTCACAATAGCCAAATACGAGCCACTTAATCGTCATTAATAGTAAAAGTCATTATTTAAACAGAAATAAACATTTGTTTTTCTGCTTCACAGAAACCATCAGACCGAAAACGCCTCCTGTCGCCATCAGCGCGAAACCCAAGACTAACGAGGTACGGTTTTTACTTCAGATTTCCATTATTATCACATTCGCCCTTCTTATCATTCGCCCTGCTCACAGGAAGAGGAAGACATCTCCACCAGCCCCGGCGTGTCCGAGTTCGTGAGCGACGCGTTTGACGCCTGTGACATAAACCAGGAGGATCTGAGGAAAGAAATGGAGCAGCTGGTGCTGGATAAGAAGGACGGTGAGTCCAGAACGCAACAAAAACAGCAACTAGACAAGCTACTGTACCTTTAAGACTTCTGTCGTTTCTCTGATAGAAGAGACCGCCGACTGGGAGAAGGAACTGCAGCAGGAGCTTCAGGAGTATGAGGTGGTCGTCGACACAGAAAATCGAGATGATAACTGGGACCGTGAGATTGAGGAGATGCTGCAGGACGACAGCTAAAGCGTAACATCGCCCCCTCTGGTGTGGAGGACACAGGAAACTAAATCAGTTTCATCAATCTGACTGGACTGAAGTTTCTATAAGAATGTTTAATATAAACAAGTGTGAAATGTGATGTTTAGGAGGTAGCGGGATTCGGTGAGGTGCCAACATGCACAGTAGCTAAGATAAGGTTCCTCTCTCTGATCGTAGTTAGCGAGAACATGTAAATCAGATGTAGTTTGCTGATTTATTTCTTCTAATTTCTGCCTTCTTTCAGAGGTGCAAAAGCAAACCAAAACTCAAAAATATCTAATATCTAAACATTCTTAAATCAAGAAATATTTACTGGAGAAGCAGAATGACTGAAGATAGACTTTAAGAAAACAAGACTCAATATCTTCAGTCATTTCTGCTTCTCCAGTAAATGAATCTTGATTCAAGAATGTTTAAATATTTGTGCTGGAAAACGACAGAAACACTGAGGAAGAACATGATTTTTGCAGTGCTCAAACACTATAATCACATATGGAGTTTCTCTGAAGGCAGTCATGTGACTTGTTTAATTAAAGAAAGCAAGTGCTTCTCATTCCTTTATTTGTTTTTTGAATATCGATTTGATATTTGTATTCTGTTCATCAAGTGGCAGGATTCGGTTTCTCTGTTGAGATAAAATTCCATACACGTTTAATCAAACAATATTTACATGTTTGTAAGGCGAGAGCTTTGGTATAACTTTGTGTTTGTTTATATTTTCAACCTGCACCTTGTCTTATTACTTTACAAATGAATAATCATGATTTTGTTGCCGTAAATAAAATCTTTGTCTCTAAAATTCTCTACTTTCTGGTTTCTTGTAGCGTAATGCACCCGCATTTGTTCAATACACTATAATTATGCAGTTTTGTTCCCATCGTAAATACTTTTTTTTTTTTCTCCATTTTAACACCAATTTGCCACTTGTCTGCCACCTGATGTCACCTGATGGAGTTTGGGTTCCTTGCCGCTGTCGCCTCTGGCTTGCTTAGTTGGGGACACTTGACTTGACATTTGATATTCAACAGTGCTTTTGATCTGCCTGCATTGACACTATTCTTTAAGAGATGCTGTGCAGCCAAACAATGTACCAGTTATCAATGTAAAGCTGCTTTGACACAATCTACATTGTAAAAAGCGCTATATAAATAAAGGTGACTTGACTTGACTTGACTTAATGTTGTTTGTTCATGTTTTATATGCACATATATGCGTTATTTATTGACATCTGATGAGGTTTTAAAGTTATTGTGCGCATGTATATGTTTATACGGATCGTGTACGTTTGTCTAGAACGTGTCCCTGCGCACGTAGACGTGCTGGCGTCATCCGGGTTGCCAAATACTTTTGCTTTTACGAATCATGCGGAGTCACTGAGATCGCCTCCATTGAACAAATGACTGAGTTTTACCTGATCTCTGATCAGTTTTATACATTTGTAGAGGTCTGACATCAGTATAATTAAAAGTAGGCCAATAATAGTAGTTTATGTGCATATTTGGTCTGTGATTTTGTACACTGTTCTGCTTGTGTGGCGTTTCGAACGGGTTGAAACAGTGAATCATTTTGCGAAGCAATCGGTTCAGTTGATTCAAAGCTTTGAAAAGCGTCATTTCTCCCATCACTATTGCCAAGTTCTTTTGAAATCTTCTGAATTCACGAAATAGCATTAAACCCCATCGGTATATCTGAGGGTGCGTCAGTATTTCGGTGGCAGTCGCTGAAATTTGTCTTTATTATGTTCGTAATTTGTTGAAAATACAATTTAGAGTTGTTGACAAATACTACTAATGTTTTGTATCGTAACACTTTATTAGCGGTATTAGATCATGAACTGTATTAAGTTCGTTTATTTTTGCATGATATAAAATATGTAAAATAAAAAGCAAGAGAATATAATTCATATTACAGTGCAGGAACACTTCCTAAAGTAAAGCCTCTACCTGAACAACATGTCATTTTCACTAATATAGGCTATATTATATTATTTTTCATTTTTTTTTTCATTTTTTGTTTTTATAGTTATTTTTATATTTATTTTTGTTTTTATGTTTATTTTTATTTGTTTTTATTTATATTAGTATAAACTTAATAACATACAGAAATGTATATGAATACATCAAACCTATTTTAGTATCACTGAGATACTTAATAATGATGTTTCTTATTGCATTACGAATTTTTTTTATTTTATTTTATTATTTTTATTAGATATATATTTTAATGAGTTTTATTTTAACTAATTAAACTAGTTTTATTTTGTTTATGTAGATTTAATTTATTATTATTTTTGTTTTGTTTTATTGACATTTTGTCTGTTTTGAAGAGGAGGGTTTTTACACGGAGGATCTGGCCTCCCGTGTTCAGTCGCTGTGGGATCTGATGGAGGCGCGATGGCTCCGTTTCCCGACGAGGTGGATGTTTTTACCGGGCCGCACTGGCGCATGAAGCAGCTGGTGGGGCTCTATAGCGAGAAGGTTCGTGTCTGATTTGTTTTATCTGTCATTTTACCCATTAAAGCGGTTTTAAGGGGTCCGACGATGTGTTTGAGGAGAGCTAGTGTTAGCCAGACGGCTAACAGACAGAGAACAGAGTTTATTATGAGCGTCTGATAATGCTCTGATCTCAGATCAGCACAGAAACGCTATCTTTATCTTTATATATTATAAAGACTTTAACCTATTTTGACCGTGTGAGCTAACAGACAGAGATTATGAGAGTTTAATGTCAATGTCTGATCTCAGATCTGTAGGAAAACAGACTTTATTGTGTAATATTAACATAATAATATGCCTGATGTTGCATTTATTGTGAATATCTGATCACAGTCAGATCTCAGATATGCAAAACACTTTGTTTGAATGTAATAATAATAATATAAGCACTCACACACCACGTGATATGTGAAAATATGCAGTGTCTGATAATGTTGTGACGTATGTTGAATACAATTATTCTCCTTTTTTGTTGTATTTGATTTACTATCACAACATTAACTTCTAAACCTTGTAATCTGTGCATTAAACATCCACACAGATGTGAATTACACCACATTCAGTGTATCTGATCTATAATCAGATCGTTTCTAGATTGAAAACACACTTTAAATGTACTTTACGCTTTTCTGATTGGCTTTAAACTCATTAAACCCCTGAAACTGAGATCTCTGAGGTGTCAAAGTGTGGTATAGTGAGATGGTTTATGACAAATAGCTTTAGTCTGATTCAGTCTGATTACTGTAATTTATTCTAAGCAAGCTTTACAAGGAGATTATGATGATTTTAATGGTTTTTAGTGGGTGTGTAGCTTTGTACCGGCGGGATGGGCTGTTTGGGATGGTAAGTCACACACACTGCTTATGTAAGACACAAATGTGTGTGTTTGTGCTGTGTCAGTAGGTTTGTTGTGTTTAGTGCATCTACACACTCATCTGAACTCGTTTAACATATGACCCACATCCAGCGTTATATAACACCAGTTCTATGAGATTTTAATGGCCGACGCTGATGCTGGTGTCATGAGAAATCGAGTACCCCCCCCAGGAATCGGGTCTCCTTTAGGATCCAGGAGGTAATGCCTGATCAAAAGTTGTTATCGTGACGTCTTGACTAATTATAACCTCTTTCACTATTGTATGATGTTTATTACATTAAGCGCACAAACAACATGCTTGAAATATAAAATGAATTCTTAAGTATTGCACAATAAAACAAACTAGAAACAGATATTGGAAGCAAAAAACATACCTAATATAATACAAGCTAAGCTAGCAGGCTAATCAGGTAGATGTATGCTATGCTAGTACGTAAGCTAACTAAAAAAAACCCAGTAAGAACGAGAAATGCTTTATTTCACAACCTATAGCTTCAGTTATATACTAGTATATGAACCATGTCATTTAATGGTCATTATAACGCATTTTAAACGATATAAGTCATAACGTGATTTTGCATGAATTATAATCAGGTGCTAAAAATACTACCCATTAAAAGCCTGTTGAACCAATGGGATCAGAATTCAGAACTCAAAAGCATTAAAATATATGTTTTCCACCACCATGTCCTTTTAAAAAGCTCTGTAGAAATATTTTTTTTAATTATAACCGATAATTCTTATATATAATTTTATAAAAATTATATAATTTTCTTTATATAATTTTTGAGAATCTGATTACAAAAACAAAAGTCTCAAATTTTGGCCGATACCGATAATTCTTTATATTTGAAAGCCGATAACCGATATATTGGCCGATAAATCTAAATCCAAATTTTTGTATAATATTTGAGAGCCTGATTACAAAAACAAAAGTCTCACCATTAAAAGCCATGTCCCAATCACACGATTATAATGTTCTCATTGTAATATTATGTAGCTTATATGACAGACTTGCGCTGCACATGTTGAACTTAACTGTATTTTCCTTTTTGAAGTGATTTCAATCATAATTCAAGCAATTCAAAACCATCATGGTGAACAGTGCGATAACGATAACATTAAAAATGAACATATATATCGGCCGATACCGGTATCGTACATCCTTAATATATATATTTTATTTAACTTCAGTTAATGTTTATTTTATTGCAAGTTTTTTGTTTTTTTTTGTGTTTTTTTTTTGGAGGGGGGGGGCATATATTTGTTAAAATATATATAATTTATAAGTTAATGATAAAAACCCTGGGCCTGGCTGATATATCAGTCTGTATTAACTCGTGTCTTTTATATGTAACTGATTTAGACAGCTCTTGTTTCCATTCACGCATTAGTATTGGTTCATCAGTGTCGGTTCTTCAGTATCGGTTCATCAGTATCGGTTCGGTCAGTATCGGTCAGTATCGGTTCATCAGTATCTGTTCTTCAGTATCAGTTCAGTCAGTATCGGTTCTTCAGTATCGGTTCTTCAGTATCGGTTCTTCAGTATCGGTTCATCAGTATCTGTTCTTCAGTATCGGTTCAGTCAGTATCGGTTCATCAGTATCGGTTCGGTCAGTATCGGTCAGTATCGGTTCATCAGTATCTGTTCTTCAGTATTAGTTCAGTCAGTATCGGTTCTTCAGTATCGGTTCTTCAGTATCGGTTCATCAGTATCTGTTCTTCAGTATCGGTTCAGTCAGTATCGGTTCTTCAGTATCGGTTCTTCAGTATCGGTTCTTCAGTATCCATTCAGTCAGTATCGGTTCATCAGTATCGGTTCGGTCAGTATCGGTCAGTATCGGTTCTTCAGTATCGGTTCTTCAGTATCGGTTCAGTCCCGGATGTTTCATTGCTCATCTCGTGTTTTTCTGCCCACAGCTGTCCAATACCAACTTCTCCAACAACAGGGACTTCCGCTCGTTTCTGCAGTCGCTCCTCGCCACCTTTAAGGAGTTCAAGATGCACGAGCAGATCGAGAACGAGTGCATCATCGAGCTGCTGCAGGAGCGCAGTCACATGGTCTACCACGTGCACGCCGACAACAAGCTGTCCGAGATGCTGTCGCTGTTTGAGAAGGGGCTGCGCAGCGTGAAGGTGTGTGTGTGTGTGTTATGTTTGATTCCTGCAGCAGAAATTACACCCTTCATGTTAGAATCAGAAACTCTTGTTATTAGCGACACCGGTGGCCGTCAGGTGAACTAACACATTAAGATTCTTACACACAGCCCCTTTAAGATGAGCTGATGTTTGGCACGTTCACACTCGTCTGAAGCTGACCACTGCTAATTACTGATGATGTCATGGACACTTGTGGTCAGACCGAACAATGACGCGTCACATGACACAGACCTGGTTTATGCCACTGTGTTCGATAGATAAGAAAAATACACTCTGTTTATGTATTTAAACAAAACTTCTATGCAAAATCATCCGAATGATTTTTATCTTCAGTAGACAAAGTCCGTTTTGACGTGTCAGTCCAAACCTGCCAAATTTTGGGAATTTTCCACTTGATTATTTACAGGGCATTGGGAAATCCTGCTCCGAGTTCCTGTGCGGAAAATGGAAAGAATGAAGATCTTGAGTGTCTGTAAACAGAGACTTTATAATAACTTCAGTTATGAAATCAATTCTCATGCTGACGGCAGCTTATCAAAACAATCATCTGCGGTTTTTACAGCGGTATTAGATCATGAACTGTACGGAGAGACGCAGATCGTACTCTGACCTCGTATATTGTATGGAGTTCGTTTATTTTTGCATGATATAAAATATATAAAATAAAAAGCAAGAGAATATAATTCATACTACAGTGCAGGAAGACTTCTTAAAGTAAAGCCTCTACCTGAACAACATGTCATTTTCACTAATATATATATTTATTTAAAATGTTTATTTATTTTTTTTATATATATATATATATATATATATATATATATATATATATATTAGTAGTTTTTATATTTATAGTTTTATATTTTTGTTTGTATTTATTTTAGTTTTTAATTTATTTTTATATTTATTTTTGTTTTTATATATTTGTTTTTATTTTTATTTATATTAATATAAACTTAATAACATACAGAAATGTATATGAATACATCAAACCTATTTTAGTATCACTGAGATACTATTATAATTTTTATCAATATTTTGAGTTTTATATATCTTCATTTCTAGTTTAATTCAATTAAATTTTAATTAAAGAATTAATTTTTGATTTTAAATTTTACTCATGTTTGACTTTTTTATTTATTTATTTTTTAAATAGCTCTCTATATATAAATTTTTATTTTAGTACATAAGTAACACTAAATAAAAATGTGTAATAAATTGTAAATATTTTATTTCAGTTAATGTTCATTTTATTTCGAGTAATGAATATTTTTTTATGGCTTCAGTTATAGTTAATAATAATCCTGCATCAAACTAATAAAAAACAGTGTAATCATAACAAATATTAAAAACACTAGCATTTAAAAGTATGTGTAATATTTATTCATGCATATATGTGTGCGTACATGTCCATTTATGAATATGTATGTGAATGTGGAGAAAATATTAATAATATATACAACAGAAACAAACAGTATAAAATACACAAAATAAATGAGGGAAAACGGTTACAAATCAACATTGAAATGGTCTTTTAAGCGTCTTTCATGCTTCAGAAGAACATTTTTATTCAGTTAACGAATGAATAATTACGTCCATTTTGAAGACGACCTGTTACACTCTTTCTCAAAGTCTTGATGTTGTTTTTGGGCTCTACTAGCTTGAATGTTGATTATTTTCCTCATATTCTCCATTGTTGCAGCTCCTCTCTTCCCAGTCTGTCAGTAACGCTCTGTTTAGTTCCTGTCTCTGTGAAGCCCCTCCTTCTGAAAAGCACAATGTGCTCTGATTGGTCGGCTGGAGCAGTGTGTTGTGATTGGTGTTTGGGAAATGTCCTGCCCCTTTCAACAAACTACTAACTAACTCAACCAGGCCCCGCCCCTTTGTTCTGCATATGTATTATTTAAATGAGGAATATTGTGAAGATGGAGGCGTTTGAGGGAGTTCAGAAACTCTTGTGTAAGGTCACGTGGTTGTGTTTCAGAGCGAGTACGAGCAGCTGAATTACGCGCGGCAGCTGAAGGAGAGGTTGGAGGCGTTCACTCAGGACTTCCTTCCTCATATGAAGGAGGAAGAGGAGGTGAGAGTCACGTTCATCATCACTGATATTACAGCATCTTTTCAGTGTTTACAAACTCCCACATTTACAGCACATTATTTGAACCTTAGGTTAGCATGTATCATGTCTGATGTGTTGTGGGTGCGCTCAGGTGTATCAGCCCATGCTGATGGAGTACTTCACGTACGAGGAGCTGAAGGCCATCAAGCGTCAGGTGATGCAGCAGCACTGCAGTAACCCGTCCTGGAGCTCCGCCGCAGACGTGCTGAAGGGCCTGAACCTCTGGAGTCACGCCGAGGAGCTGCACAAGGCCTTCAAATACTCCGACCACGAGAAGACCGGAGACGGTGAGAGCCTGCGGTCACTGAACATGTGTTCAAGTAATTATTGTGACGATTAATCGAGTAATAATCCAGTAATAAAAATAGACCTAAGTGAACAAAAGCCCTTAAAAATGAGGTAAATGCATATATAATAACAGTGAGGCAATAATAATCAGTTCAAATAAAGTGTCCAAAGGAAATAGTCACATGGTTTTATTGAACAACACTGTTAAAATATAAAATGTGATATACAGTACATAATATAATAAACTTGTGTACATTACATATTATTACAAATGCCTGCAGAGGGCGCTAACGGCCTTACAGCGGCTGTACTGTAAAATACAATAATTAATTATTATTATTATTATTAGTATTATTGTTATTTTTCTTAAATGTTTTTTTTTTTCATTGAAATTTCACAATATTACAAAGTAATATTTCCCATTTTGTTCAATTTTATTTTATGTAATAATAATAATAATAATTATTATTATTATACTATCAATATGACTATTATTTTATATTTTTTATATAATCACAAAATATTTGGCCCTACAAACAAACCCACAGCAAACCATATTTATTTTGATCTAATTTATTTTTATTCATTAGTTTTCTATTATTTATTTATTTGTGTGTGTGTGTGTGTGTGTATGTGTATTATATATATATATATAATTTATTTATTTAGTTATCTCATTTTTGTTGCATTAATTTTTTTATTTGATTTTTAGTAGAATTATTATATTTATTATTATTATATTAAACGTTTTCAATAAATGCAGAAATTAAGACAAATATTAGACAACCATAAATATTAGTATTGTAGTTTTACAGTTGTACTGTAAAATACACTTAGTATTATAGTTATTATTATTATTTTTCTTAAATATGATATTTTTTATATTATATATTTATATATAATATTTTTATATATATTGTGTGTGTGTGTGTGTGTGTATATATATATATATATATATATATATTTTATATTAAAAAAATATATATTTATTTTATTTAGTTCTCATTTTCATTTTTTGTTTTTTTAGTCGAATGCAGAAATTAAGATATAAATATTAGAAGACCATAAATATTAGTATTGTAGTTTTACAGTTATTCTATAAAATACATGTAATATATTTATTATTAGTATTATGTTATTTTTTGAAATACTTAATTTTTTGTTTTACATTGAAATATCACAATAGTAAAATTTCCCATTTTGTTTAACATTTTATTTTTTTGTAATAAAATAATAATAATAATAATAATATCAGTATGACTATTATTTTATAGTTGTATTTATATGTGACATGTAGACAAAAATATATATATATTGTGGCCATGAATTAAGAATTAATTCCTTCGTTTAGTAAATCATGGTCATGTTGAACTAATTCCTTTTGATTGAACTAAAACAAGGGAACACATGATTATTTCCCGTGTGTCATATGTGGAGAAATGATTGCGGATAAATCAAATATCATAATAAATTATCATAATAAATGAATTTGTTCAGTTTTGATGTCACTTTTGACCACAGATCAGCTGAGATCTGTGAAGTAATTTAGAGTTTTAACAAAGTTGAAAGATTGTGAAAAACAGTATTTTTCCTTCAGAATAATGAAATTTGTTCATTTTATCAGAAAAATCGCACTTTTTCCCCCAGTAATTTTCATCTGATATCAGTGACGTACTTCTGAGTGAATATAATGTTGGACGGACTTGATTTTACCCATCAGGATTAGGTGTTTTTCTTTATTACATCACCTTTGACCTCTCAGTCCAGTCATTGGCCGTGTTCCTCTAGCAGATGATTTCTCAACCTCCTTCCGTATTGAAGCGCTTCATTCTGACGCAAATCTAAAGTTTCCCTGAGCTGACAGTAAACCGTGTGACTCTGGCAGCATCTTCAGGTTTGTGTCAGATGTCATGTGTCAGTCCTGCGGTGTGTTGTTTCCAGCAGAGCGGGGCAGCGAGCGCGTGTCCATCTCGGCGCTGCCGCAGGAGGTGCTGCTCCGGGTGTTCCGCTTCCTGGGTCCGGAGGATCTGTGCCGCTGCGGGCAGGTGTGCAGCGTCTGGAGTCAGGTGACCAGGACCGGCTCGCTGTGGAGACACCTGTACCCCGTCCGCTGGGCTCGAGGTGCGTCTCTTCTTACGTACAGCAGTTACTGATCTAAAGTGTGATGTATTTACATTTACATTTACAGCAGCGGTTACAAGTTTGACTTTTAATGTTTCTGAAAGAGTCTCTTCTGCTCCTCAAGACTGTGTTTATTTGGTCAAAAATACAGTAAAAACAGTGAAATATATTATTACAGTGTAAATCAGCTGTTTTCTATGTGAATATATAGTAAAGTGTAATTTATTCCTGTGATCAAAGCTGAATTTTCAGCATCATTACTCCAGTCTTCAGTGTCACATGATCCTTCAGAAATCATTCTGATGTGTGTTTCTGTACTGCTGTCTACAAAACAAAGAGCCTTCCGAGGATAATAAAGTACAGTAGAGTTACTCTAGCTCAGATGAATCACTCACAGTCAGACCAGTGACGTCATAAATGAATAAATAGGCTCAGCTTTGAGTTCATGTCCCTTTATCGCCCCCTTGTGGCACACATCAGCTGAGATCGGGGGAATAATTTATGTCATGTTTATTACTTTATGATGGAAGATATTTTCCTTTTAGAATAATAATGTGCACCAATGATCGAGCACATTAAAACTAAATTTAATTACAACAGTAGTATGCAGTGTATTCTTTTTTTTTTTTTTTTTTTTTTTTTTTTTTTTTTAGAATTAATATATTTTTATTTTTTTATATTTATATAAATTATTTGATATAAATATAAAATATTATATAAAATATACATATATAAATATATTTTATATATAAAAATATTTTATATTTATGTTAATATTTTATATATTATGAATATTTTAAATATTTTTTTAGAATTAATTATATAGCAAATTTTTGTACATTTTTATTAAATTAGTTTATATTATAAAACTTTAATTAAAAACAGTAATATACTGCATTAGTGAATTATTTTTATAATTTAATTTTTTATATTATAAAATTTTCGGCATTAGTGAATTATTTAAAAAAATATATATATTATAATTATAAAACTTTAAAAAGTTATATACTACATAGCGAATTTTTGTACATTTCTATTTAATTATTTTTATAATAAAACTTCAATTAAAAGACAGTAATATACTGCATTATTAAAATTATTTTTATTTTAAGTTATTTATAATATAAAACTTTAATTACAAACAGTAGTACACTGCATTAGTGAATTGTTTTTAAAATATTTTTTCTAACTAATAAAGCTTTGATTGATTGATTAAAAACATTAATATACTACTTTAGCAAATAATTTTTAAATTATTTTTTACATTTTTAAATTTGAATTAAAAACTGGTATACTGCATTAGTGAATTATTTTTTAAATATTTATTGTAATTATAAAACTTTAGCTATATACTACATTATTAAATTGTTTTTAGAATTGTATAATAATTCAGCTTTGTTTTATAATTTGTTTTATTTTTTTATTATCATAAAACATTTATTAAAAATGTTGATATCCTGCATTTTTTATATATATATATATATATATATATATATATATCATTTTTTTTATTAAATAAAAATTGTAATTAAAAACTGCATTAATAAAACTGCCACATGTTTAATTCAGCACATGTTGTACAGTCACATCAAAAATAAACAGGATTATTTTACATTTTTAATGGAGTTTTATTGGAGAAGATCGAGTCGAGTGCGTTGCATTGTGGGATACAGTATCTCACAGATTGTGCTGTCGATTAGGTCACATGTCATTGTTTGTTAACTGTGTTTCCAGGTGATTATTACTGCGGTCCTCCGGGAGAGTCGGACCAAGAGCCGGACGAGGAATGGGTCAAGAGTCTGCAGGACGAGGGACGAGCCTATCAGGAGAGGGACGAGGATGCAGACGTGGACGAATCAGGTGAGCCTCGCCGCTGCACTCAGAACTACACTTCCCATGATCCCGCGGGCCGTGGCTCAGCTGTGTGTTCCTGCTGTGTTCAGAGGAGGCGTCTGACGGATCTCCGGCCATCAGTGCGGTTCAGAGGGAGAAGACGCTGCTCAACGGGATGATCCAGAAGCTCCTGCCCTCCGTCGGCCCGTCCGTGCGCTCGCTCAGCTTGGCCTACAGCGCCGCCGTCTCCAGCAAGATGGTGCGTACGTGTGCGTGAAATAATGACATCACCAGACATGAGTACAGAAGAGCAGCTCGAGATTGTGTCACAGTGTCGTAAAATAACTTACTTTTAATGTTATTTATAATTATTAAATTTAGTTAATAGTTCCTAGATTAAATCTTTTTTAAAAAAAAAACTATAATCTGATCTAATATAATAATATTATAGTATATTTTATATTATATGTCTTGTTATATTTTTGTATGATAACTTCGGCTATTAAGCATATTTTACTGGTCTTTCTTGCATGTAATATTAATTTCTTTCTTTTTTAAATTAATTAATAGTAGTTTTCATCTGGGGACTTTAATGTAATCTTATCTAATGTAATTATATTATATAATGTTATATATAAATTTTATACAATAATATAATATAATTATTAAAGTATAATATATTACATTTCTATTTAAGTAGTTATATATATTATATTTTTGTAAGATAACTTTGACTATTAAGCATAATTTACTGTTCTGTCCTATGTAATTATAATAAATATTATACATTTGTTAAAATATAAATTTTGAATTAATAGTTGTTTTTAAAAGGTTTAATCTGTGAACTATAATATAATTATTATACTATATTATTTATATTATATGTCTGGGAAATTATGATATTTTTGTGATAATTTTGACTATGAAGCCTATTTTACTGATCTTTCTTGCTTGTAAAGTTATTATTATTAATTATATATTAATATTTTTTAATAGTTTAATTAATAGTTGTTTTCGTCTGGGAACATTAATGTAATCTTATATAATTATTGTTATATTTTATATTATATTAATATAATATAAATATTATAGTATAATATATTACAACTCTTAAAAATATTAAATTATATTATATTTTTGTAAGATAACTTTGACTTAAGCATATTTTACTGGTCTGTCCTGTTTTTAATGTTAAGTATAATTATTATAATTTTTTTGTAATTATTAAAGTTAATGAATAGTTGTTTTTAAAGGTTTTATCTGGGAACTAAAATACAATAATTATTTTGTATTATATTATATTATATTATATTATATTATATTATTTATCTTATATTATTATGTCTTAGAGCTGCACGATTCTGGATAAATTGAGAATGATTCATTTTTTTTTTTTTTTATAGAGATCACGATTCTCCCATGATTCTGAACAGACAACTAATCAATATAACATGTAATTTACTGGAGCTTCTGACAAAATGTTAATTGCTGCAGTCTGTTTCATGAATTATTGTTTAAAAATCAGTTTGAACATGTTTTTATTACTGGATGAATCGGTGTTTTTGAACGAATCTCTTGAATGAATGATTCAATAACTTACACACAAACACTTCACTGGATGAATCTGCGTTTTTGAATGAATCTCTTGAATGAATGATTCAATGACTCGCTCAATAAAAACTTCACTTGTTTCATTGCTGGATGAATCAGTATTTTTGAATGAATCTCTTAAGTGAATGATTCAATGACAAATGCATGTTTTTTAATAGCCACTCGTCGCCACCTACTGGTGTAACGATATAATCGATATATTAATCATTATTTGAAGCATCAAGTCACTTTCAAAAGGTGATTTATTCTATTTTGATCACTGCCGTAGACATCAGTGTTTATATCCGAACTATAAACTTTTATCCCAGTATTTCTTTGATATATGAATTATTATTCATGACAACGGCTCTCTCTGGCTCAGAACGCAGATCTGAATGTCATCATGCTTGTCAAAGGTTTAATAGACATAGATCCGAATCATTGTCATTTAGGAATAAGATTGCGTGGGTGTTTGAATCAAGATTGTAAGATGGGAACTATAAAATAAAATTACATATAATAATAATTATTTCTCCTTCCAGGTGCGACAGATCCTCAGTTTGTGCCCGAACCTGACTCACCTGGACCTCACGCAGACTGACGTCTCCGACTCTGCCTTTGACAGGTTGGGTAGTTTTCAAAATGTTTGGCATTGACTATCCATATTGCCATATTTGATATACTGTAAGGGCATGTAGATTTTGTGGAGCCCATTTGCAGTCATGAATATTACAGTTAATCAGTTGTGTTTCTCCAGCTGGGCGGAGTTCGGGGTGTGTCGTACTCTGGAGCACCTGGATCTGTCGGGTTGCGACAAAATCACCGACCGCACGCTGAAGATCCTGTCGCTAGGATTAGGGCGACTTAACCTCGTCCAGTCCGGATCGCAAAGCCAAGCTGCTGAAAGCCCCGCCCTCTCCCATTAAACTACAGGACGAGCACTCCCTTCTACCAATAGGACGCAGCTGCCAGGATCTCATATTCAAGCGGAGACCTGGTGGGCGTGGCTCAGGTTGTGGCCCCGCCCATGTGTGGGTTCTTGATCAGGCGAAACTAGCCGACATCGAGGACGCGGCCGACTGGAGCAGACGAGGGGGCGTGTCTGCACAGGAAAGTGGGCGTGGCAGCATCTTCGAGCCGCCGGGAGGTGGCGGCTCGTGCTGCTGTAGGAGGAGCCGGAGGCGGAGCTTCAGGACTGGTATTAGCTCCTCCCACTGGCAGTACAGCTCTATGGGTGACGCTCTCTGCGGTCACTCCACCTGCTGCACCTCCGATGTGTCGCTCTGGACTGTGAGAGAAGCGCACTGTGACCTCCAGGCCACAGGGGGCAGTGTTGATTTTCGGACTAAATGCTCATTTGAGGGTGAATCTTGCCCCGAGCATCACAACAGGACTGACCAATCAGGAGCCTGTCGCACACTTAGGTTCCTCAGCCTGTCCGGATGCTATCAGATCACGGATCTCGGCCTGAGGTACAGAACACAATTTTGATACCTCAGTAAAAACTGTGTGCTGTTGGACGATTGGGCTCTGAGTGTGTGTTTGTTGCAGGTGTCTGTCTCAGCGTGGAGGACTCCCTCTACTGGAGCATCTCAATCTCTCCGGCTGTCTGCTCATCACAGGGGCGGGGCTTCAGGAGCTGGTGTCTGCTTGCCCCGCCCTCAACATCGAGCACTTTTACTACTGCGATAACATTAACGGTAACACACAATCACACATGAATATAGATGATATACATGTTTTATAGGACAGCCATATTGAAGCATGTGCTGATAGTTATGAACACAACACTTACTGTAGTCCATAATTATGATAACAGCCAAGTAACGACAAATAATTAATTAATAACTCACTCGCTCACAAACAGATAACGAATCTCTGAATATTAAATCTCTCTATGTTCTGTCATATCAGACTTTGCCGAACTGGGTTCCTGAGTTGATGGAAAGTTATTAATAATATAAATAGTGTTATATTTTGATTGTTTTGCTTCAAAAATGATTTAGATTTGACATTTTTATTATTTCATATTATATAAATAAAAAAAGTTCAAATCTAAATAAATAATTAGTAGAATATAATAACACTTACTAAAAAAGGATTCAATATTTTGTTTACCTGCATGTCATGTGACTGTTAACTGACATCAGAGCAGTTTCATTTTAGTATCATTAAGAAACTATTATAGGTTTTATTAATATTTTGAATTAGTCTTTATTTTTCTTTATTTAGTAGTTTTTTTTCATTTGTATTAGTTGTTTTTTTATTTGTGTGTGTGTGTGTGTGTGTGTATATATATATATATACATATACATTTATTATTAATTTTTATTATATATTTAGTAAATTGTTGCCTTGGCAACACTAGTTTTAAGGTATATTTTATTATCTTTCAGTTAACGTTTATTTTATTTCAGAAAACAAATCATTTTATTTTTAAGTTTTAGTAATTTTGTCATTTGCTGTGTCATATGTTTTACTTATTGTTTGTTTGTTTTCTTTACTATATATATATATATATATATATATATATATATATATATATATATATATATATTTTACAACCCCAGTTCCAGAAAAGTTGGGACATTTTGTAAAATGCAGTAAAATCAAGAATCTGTGATTTTGATAATTCTCTTGAATTTTTATTTTTTATCTGACAAAAGTACAAAGATGTTTTCACTGGCCAAATTACTTGTATTTTGTTAAAATAAACACATTTTGATTTGATGGCTTCAACACACTCCAAAAAAGTTGTGACCGAGGCACGTTTACCACGGTCACATCAAACTTTCCTTTTAATTACACTTTTTAATCATTTGGAAATTGAGGATACTAATTGTACTCTGTACTTTCATCAGTTAAATAAAGGTTCAAGAGAATTAACAAACCACACATTCTTGATTTTATGGCATTTTACAAAATGTCCCAACTTTTTTGGAAATGGGGTTGTATTATATTTCATATTTTTATTTTATTTCGGAAAACAATTTTTTTAATGGTTTTAGTTGTAATTTTAGTTAAGTATCAGAGAACTGTGAACATTATGAATATTCATTAGCTCAAAGGTGTTTGACTGACAAAAATCCTTGTGTCATATGAATTTATTATATGATATATGATATGATATGAAAGCGTCTGCTAAATGTAAATGACTGTAATGCCCACAATTCCACATATGAAGTCCAAACCCAAGTATGACGGCATCTTGGTAAGTAAAGGGTGGGTTGTTATGAAGGCTGTTTTTCTCTAACTTAAACATGTGTAATAGCTCATACAGTAAACTAGCTGCATTTTGTTTACTTTTAGACCTGCAGTTCATTTTTGTATTGCGACCCATCAGTTGAACGCCACTGCTCTAGAATAGTTCTAGATTTACGATGTATTTTTCTCAGTTTAGTAGTAAATGTCCCCTGCAAGTCCATTTATGCAAAATGTAATGCTTTTTTCTATATTTTTAACGTGAATCCTCTCTGGTTCTGCAGGTCCTCATGCTGACACGGCCAGTGGATGTCAGAATCTGCAGTGCGGCTTCAGGGCTTGCTGTCGATCTGGAGAGTGATGCTCTTTTCTCCGTATTTATCGCTCTGTACCCCCTTCCATCCCTCTCCTCGTGTCCCCCTCTCATCCCTCATCCACGTGCACTTTAATCAGGGAAATTGCTTCAAGATGCTCTTCGACGCAGTTTGGCTTCACTAAAATCAAAAACGCTTCAAATAAAATGAAATTGGGCTTTGTAAACCGATCCCATTCAATGCAGTTTCTGAGAGGTGTTGTGAAGGAACGTAATGATGTATATTTGTAAATAATTCACTGGATCTTCAATTGGAAACTTTGAGTGCTTTAAGATTTAAGTGCTTTAAGGGTTATTTTGTTTGAGTATTTCACCCAGGCACATTTCAAGCCTGTAACGCCTCCATCTCAATCTCCATCCTGAACCATTACTTTGGGTTTGATGTTTTAATCACCTGATGATATGGTTCCCCTACACAAATAGGAACGTTCACAAGCTTGTTGAGTTGTAGTTTGTCAAATAAATCAGCAGGTGTTTTGGAAAACAACAAGTTAATAACCAGAAGCTGTATTAGTTGTGTTAATCTATAGGTTTAACCTAATGCGGGAATCACGGCATGGCTGCCGGAAAGTTACAGATATTCTCTAGCTTCATCTGAGACTTCATCTGTGATTAAAGATCTGGCAACCATGTCAAAGTAGGGGAAGCATTTTCCCAGAATTCAAGCTTTGGTTGATTCAAAGGGTTTGTGAGCTGTAATAAGTCCTGGGTATATTACACACTTCAATTAATTTCCCAAGTTTTCATCTGAGTTTTTAGATGCTGCATGATGTTTTTTTTGCGTTCAGTAGCTGACCATTAAAAGCACCTTGAGATAACATTTGTCTGTGTTGAAGTCCTTATTGAGCAAATGGTGAGCAGGGGTTGTCAAGCTCCAAAATGGACAAAGCATCACCAAAAAAGTGTCCATATCATGACTTGTACACTATATTCCAAGTAATATGATGCTTTGTACGAGGAAAAGCCCAAATTTAAGTCATTTTTGGTGAGTAAATAATGACAGAATTTTCATCCTTTGGTGAATTATCCCTTTAATGGAAACTTGTCCCATACATCTATGAAAAGTTAGTTCCTACCTTCATTTAACATCAAAAGACATCATAAATCATAATAAATCATAAATATGCACATCAAGAGCAGTCTTGTATATGAATCTAAAGCACTTGCCGTAAATAAAATGTAAAACAAATTTAAATGCTGAGCGCAAGTGTAGTACCTTAAAAACAGATTCTCTAAAGTGTCAAGCTAACAAAAAAATCGGACCTAAACAGAAGCTTTAGTACTGAGTGTCGTTTTTGCAGCACTGTTGGTAATGCTATTTCCCCCTTGATTTATTTTTAATTCAGGACAGAAAAATCTCTTTAATTAATGTAATTTTCTATTCAGGACTGCTGGCTTCTTGCTTTCCACATCTGGGATATTTGTTTCTCCTCGCTGTTTTTCTCGGTCTTTGATTCATACTTGTTTTGTTGTTCTTGGGTCTGTCAACTACTTGGGGTGAGCCGCCACCTTTTGGTTCACAAAATTTTGCACTTGAGCCCTGAAAGAGCCCAAATCCTGGATAAAGGGGTCGGATGAACCTGGTCTGGACTCTGTGTAGGAGGATCATGGTGTCTGAGACGCTGTAGAAGGACAGCAGTCCTGCCCGGTGGTCCAGATACACCCCAATCCGGTGGGACAGGGGGACATTGATCTCCACCTCCTCGTTATCATGCACTAGTGCATATCTGTATATGGAACAGTCCAAACTCCAGGATTGTCTGTTGTATCCAAACCCACTGTCATCGTCTTGCCCAGTTCTGCTGATATCTTTGTAGGACACTGCAATGTCAGCGCCATACTGCCCGGTCCAGACTACTTCCCAGTAGCAGCGGCCTGTCAGACCTTCCTTGCTCAGCACCTGGGCCCACCACTCAAATCTGTCCTGATGTTCTGGGTAGGACTGGGGCTCAATGCTGCAATCCACAGCCCGGTTCTGCTCCGTTAGCCGAAGGTTTCTATGGGCCGTGTTTGGGTCCAGACTCAAGGAAACCAGAACTGATGGGAGATGAGAAACAAGGTGAAAATGCAAAACCCAAGCAAAGCTCAGCCAAGACCAGTGTATGCACACTTGCTTGGATCTCACACAAATAGTAAGTGGAAGACCCGGCGCCAGGACATGGGGGGTACCAAAATGAAATCACGTTCCGGAAGGGAATCCCCCTCGAGTGAAATTGCGTTCCAGGGGGATACCCCTCGATTGAAATCGCGTTCCGGGGGATACCCCTCGATTGAAATCGCGTTCCGGGGGATACCCCTCGATTGAAATCGCGTTCCGGGGGATACCCCTCGATTGAAATCACGTTCCGGGGGGATACCCCTCGGTTGAAATCGTGTTCCGGGGGGTTTCCCTTTGTTGAAATCGTATTCCGGGGAGGGTGTCCCCTTCAGCTGAAATCACGTTCTCGGTCCGGAGGGGGACACAGGGATGTCCATGGCCCCCCCCCCCTCTGGCGCCGGGCCTGGTAAGTTGTCTTAATATGTAAAACAGAACTTAATGTGGAGGAAGGATTAAAATGATTTGTATCCTTTGTAAACAATCCAGGACTAAAGCAGGAATGGGAAACGTCGGTCCTGGAGTGCCACTGTTCTGCAGAGTTTTGCTCCAACCCTAATGAAACACACCTGAACACTTTAATCAATGTCTTCAGGATCACTAAGGATACAGGCAGGTGAGTTTTTATCAGGGTTGGAGCTAAACTCTGCTGGATAGCGGCACTCCAGGACCGACGTTACCCATCCCTGGACTAAGGGATGCGTGATTCCCCCCCTCCCCCAATCCAGTTCAGCACAATCCCAACCTGCAGCCAATTTCATTGGTTAAGGTTAGGGTGTAGGGTAGGGTCAGGAGTTAGTCTTTGTGTAGCATTGTGTAGGCAATCAGCACTGTGATTGACATGACCAAAGAAATCTTTAGAATCGGCTGCAGGGTGGATTTTGCGCTGAACTTGTTTGGGGGAAAAAATCACACTTAAGGAATATGGAGGGAATAGGGATTTTCCTGTTGTACCTTTGCCTTTCATTGTGAAGTTTTGGTTCTTTTTAAATGTAAGCAAAAAGAATGACTTACACTGTAGAAAGTCCTCCCTCGTTTTGGGTTCTAGCGGAAGTAGGATCTTCTCTGCAGTCACTAGAGAGATGTGAGGTGTGAGAGAATGGATCGGTTATTTGGGAATATGCAGACTTTTTTGCAAGGTGTAGGATTTTGTAAATCACAAGCGTTCTGTGAAGTGCTATGTAGCCCCTTAGGCAGGACCCTCTGGCCCTCAAGTGCCACTGTCCCTGTAGAGATTAGCCCCAACCCTAATCAAACACACCTGCCTGAAGTTTTCAAGCAATCTTGAAGAGTTTGGTTGGATTTTTCATGTGTGTTTGATAAGGGTTGGAGCTAAACTCTGGAGGACAGTGGCCGGCAAGGGCTAGTGTTGCCCATCACTGCACTAAGGGGACATGGAAAAGATATGAGATGAGCGGAAAAATTACATTTCAATGCTTTTGCATTCCCCTGAGAAACTTTTGAGGTCACTCAAATAACATTTGCATTTCCCTGAGAAGCTTTGTGTAGGGTTTCATAGTAATGCAATAGAAGGACAATTTTGGCTTCATGAAGAAACTTTTGTGCTAGTTCTTCTAGGATCCATTGACGCCAAATAGAAACCTTTACTTTTTAAAGTGTAGCTATGCATTACTTTGGACTTCAGCCCACCTACATTAAGTTATATAAAGATGCTGAAATCCACCAATTCTTAGGTCAGTGACTCGCTGCTATGCAACTTCTGGGAGTACTTGTTGCTCTTGGATGGATGGAAATTTTGACCACAAAGATCTAGTATTACTCCCATATGGTAAATTAAAACTGGCAACCACTTATGTGGACCAAATTTGTTCATAAAACATTACTTTTTACCTGCTGAGAATATATTGTTCATTTCCAGTCTCCAAATGTCCTCTATTTGTGCTGTTAATGAGGAGATGGACTTGATCACTTCACCAAAAGAGAACTGTGGATTAGTGGTTAAGCTGGGAAAGTCAGTAGACTGAGAAGTGGGCCAGCGAGATTGGACCTCCTACAAGATTTGGAGATAATTAGGAGTGGTGGTAAGGGTGCTACAACATATTAACAATTAGTCCTTTGATATCCACTTTTATCCAAAGTGTCTTGCAGTAAGTGGTTTGCTTGTCACAGGAATCAAACAAGCAACCCTCCGATAACAAGCCCTGAGCTTGAGTCCTGAGCAACCCAGTCCCCATTAGCTGAAAGACTTTGATACCATTTGTTGATAATTTATAATACATGCTTTATTTCAAGACTAATGCCTGTCTTGGTCTGCCTTTAGCTCTGGTAGTGTTGTTACTGTACCTCAGGGGTGTCCAATCCTGGTCCTGGAGGGCCAACGTCCTGCAGAGTTTAGCTCCAACTTGTCCCAACCTAAAAGATTCTAGTAATCCTGAAGACCTTGATTACCTTCGTTCAAGCGAGTTTTATTGGGGTTGGAGCTAAACTTTGCAGGACAGTGGCCCTCCTGGAGCAGGATTGGACACTCCTGTGTTACCTGGAGGAAATGGATGTGATCATCAGTATGTGAAAGCTGCTCCAGCTCAGACTGTTTCCTCCTCAGCTCAGAGATCTCCTGTTCCAGACCTTCCGAATGTCCCTGAATTCGGTCCAACTCTGTGGTCATCTGAGTTTGGACCAGCGCAATCATCTCCGTGTGGCTTCTCTGTATAAAGCTAAGCAGTTCGGTAAAGAGCCGGTCACCTTCTTCCTCTGTGGCTTGAGTCAGATTCTGTTAGTGGACATGTAGTCAGATGTACTTAAGAGTTTTAAGCATTTGTGTTTATTTTTTATCCAATCTTCTATTGTTCATGTTTCAACAAACTTTAGGAAGTCAACAAATGGCTTAATTGTATTTTCTGCCTTGTAATCTAAGATAAAAGAAAGTGTTCGAAAACTTATTTCACTTTTAAATGAGCCACAAACTTACCCTGAGGATACCTGCAGCCTTTTGGATTTCCTTCAGCTCAGTCTCTCGATCCGTAACCATCTGCTTGGACTTTTCCAGCTGCCTCTGGGAATCATTGTACAACAAGACTCAAGACCATGGGTGCGTCTCAATTAGCTTCCTAGGTTGTAAATTGGTATGTAGTGTACAATGATAAGCACCCTGGCTCACTACACATTGGGACACCAATTGGGACACATTATTTTTTTGTAATGTAATTTACAGTACATTATAATAAATACTTTGTTACATATCCCTTCAACTTTTCAGTTGTAAATGATTATAAATGATAGTTGGGCTATGTTCACTTCCTGTCTATCAATGTGTGTTTATTCTGAAATATAATTAAAAAGCAGTTTGTGTTTTTAAACACATCATGATGTGCATTGAGTTGCATTTGCTTCACACTTCAGAATTTCCGTTAAGGCAACAAAGTGAGCATCGATGCTCCCTGGTTTTCACAGTACGTTGTGGGACATTTTAGGGATCAAACATTTTGAATGGATTTTGCGATTGAGACAGTCCTTAAAATGGCCAACTCCTTGGCTGAATCCGAAATCTCCCCTTAAACCCTGAATCACTATTCCCGATGTTAGTCCACTAATACAGTTCACTTGAAGGAGTGAGCGAATTCGGACAGCCGTTGAGCGTACATCAGTTATACACTCGTTATTGTGGTGCAATGTGGGATAGAGTGAGTGCACTCGATAATGTCCACTATGGTTGAATCGGGGGGCTGATTGAGACGCCCCCCCAAAAGTTTTGCTTCCTCAATCCTTCTTTACATTCAAGCATCACTGAAAATTACTGCGGCATCACAAAGACACTAACTGCTTTTTAGGTGTCATAACCTGCTGTGCCTAAGCTGGCAACTTGAAACTAGGTGTGTCTCTCTTATTGTCATTTAATCATTATGCATTTGTTCTGAAGAGCCTTTTTTGAGCAACATCTGCTCTGTAGAGCTGGAACCAAATCCATAACGAAAATCCATCATCAGAATCATGTTCATGAACCCAATTAATTCCCAAACAAGTTCACCCAACCAGTTTAAAATGATTCATGCTAAAACATGTACATTATTGGACTCAAACCCAATACCTGTTCCTCTGCTCGTTCTGTAGCGACCAAGACCATGTCATGTCCTTTGTGGTTCATGTCCAGCATGCAAAGGTAGCAGACACACTGACGGTCAGTGCGGCAGTAAACCTCAAGGAGCTTATGATGCTCGGTGCACATCTTTCCCTGGAGTTGTCTGGTGACCTCCACCAGTAAGTGTGCTTTCCCTGCACTCAGGTCGTTGTGCATCTTGAGGTGAGTTTCACAGTAAGACGCCAAACACACCAGACAAGTCTTGACGGCTTTTTCCTTGATACCAGTGCAGGAGTCGCACTCCACATCTTCAGCTTGGCCATTCTCAGCTGTGTCCGTCTGAAGTCCTGTCCTCTCTAGTCGCTCTGCAACCGAAGCTAAGGATTCATCCGGATCTGTCCTGCATGAGGAGTTGTGTTTACACTGAGGGCAGCTGTTTTCCTGCAGGTCCTGGAGGCAAATTGAGCACACAATTGGGTCCTTCTCTGCCATTTGCGTGAGGAGCTCGGTGTTAAAGGGACTCAGCAAACAGTTTCGTTTTCATTTCTTTTCCTCATGCGTGTATGTGGGTGGGACTTTCTAATGTATGTGTGTGTGTGTGTGTTTGGCCACAGATAAAGAGAGACAGAACTGAGCAATGCTCCTAATGTGAAACCCTAATGCAGAGAGACAGACGGTTGCTTGCCAGTGCGGTTGGCTAAATAATTCCAGACTAACCAGATAGGCAAATGAATCCAAAATATTCTGAGTACAGGAGAGATACTGTACCATCATGTGGTTATTTAAAAGTGTTTCAAGTCTCTTTTCATTTTGACAGTCGTTGTGTATTTGCATATAGACCAGAGGTGAGATGAACACCGTAAACTCATGTTTTGTCATTGGTTTTATTATTGCTTTCCCCCTCAGTTTTGACCTGCAGTGAGTATTTGTGTGATAAAGTTTATGTGGGCAGAGTTCAGGTGCCGTGAGTTTGTCAAACAGAATGTTGTATAACTTGTCGAGAGCCAATAAACCTGTAGGAAGAGCCAAATATGGGCTGTTTCATAATTTAATGCTTTTTTGTTTCGTAATTTTATTTCATTTGTTCTGTTTAAGAAATGGCATGATTCTTTAGTTCATGTAATTTCTTTGATCGTTGGAATTATTTTAACAGTTTAAGATCAGTATTTATGATTCATTTTTCCAAAAAGTCTTGCTCTAATGTATGACAGATATGCTTATGTAGACTATATAAATGCTGACCTTTTTTATTGTTAACATGAGTAAGCTATATAAAGCAGAAGTAAATAAATGGGTAGTTGATGAATAGCAACTTTTATTTCTAACATCAAGACTTGTATAAGATATTTGTACAAGGGAACGTGTTTTGAGATGATGTAGCTAGTCACCATTTCTTTATATTTTTTTCCACTTCAGCTAAACTTTTTCACTTCATTTTTTCATCTATTTTTAAATGATCAGTTCATCAGTCCCAAGTCAAATTCAGTTGGTGTGCCTGAAGAATTACCTGTCTAGAAATTAGGCTTTTAAATAAAAAAAAAGTACCAAAAATAAAAACTTTTAGGACAATTTAAATAATAATAATAATATTTCTTTAACAATCCAAACGATGTCTCCATTATTAATTTAATGACACATTAAGACTATAATGTTGATGATATAGTTGTATGTATGTGAATGTGTGTGTGTGTATGTATATATATATATATATGTATGAATGTATGTATATATTTATGTATATATAATGTATATGTGCATGTATATATATTATGTGTGTGTGTATATATATATATATATATACATATATATATACATATATGTATATATATATAATGTATATATATATATATATATACATACACATACTTGCATACATACATTATATATACATACATTCTGAGCGTGGCCTAAAAGATGTTGGTACAATGATTGTAGTCCCACAATATATTCATATATTGATACTCATGTACCATGATATTTAACATGGTAATTAAAAAAAATCTCTCCTATACATGCTGATGATGTTTGTATGTAATGCTGATATACATAAGCTTTATAAAATCACTCCGGTCATCGTAACACGTGTGACGCGCCTCGTGTCTTTTTATGAAACCTCATTCATATACACACAGAGCGCGCACACTCACTCCTCACATAAAACGCACAGACGCGCGCGCGCTGCGGATAGGCTCTGCTTCAGGTGAGTGTAAATGCGGCTTTTCTGAATCGCGTCTCCGATAATCGTTGATTAATTGGTATTTTTCCGATGTTCTGACAAAACGAGCTCGATTGTTCTGGTCTGTATTGAATTGTGTAGGCTGTGGAAAGAGATTTCAACAAAGTTTTGCATCATTTTTGCTTAGAAATGAATAAACATGATGAGAAGTGACGTAAGTAGTGCTTTAGCTCATCATAATAAGAAAAATTAGCGCTGTTTGTGTTTATGACGGAATAAGTTCGATTACGATATTCGGTAGTCTGTTTAGTAAGGCGTTTCAAAAAATAACGGTGGTGTTATGCTGTTTGATTACCATATTAATGTTGGTATTTAAATACCATAAAGTATTAATAAAATGTAAGTAGAGGTTTTCAATAATACCATGGTGTTTCATCATGAGTGTCCAAACATGGTATTTTTTGAAAGCATCTCGTAAATACCATGGTTTAATAATTGCAGCTCCCATTGAATTACCATATGATACCTGTATTTCTGAAGCGCCTAACATCTCATTATACCATGGTTCATGAATATGGTAATGAGTTGATCAGGTATGTTAAGAATCTGTTATCAGACTAAAGCTGTAGATAAAGCTGATGTTACAGCTGATTTAATGATTTACTCCATTCACACTGAGGGTTTTCTGTTCCTCAGGGTTTGCGATGGGAGACACGGCCGTTCAGCTGACCAGAGTAATAGAGCTGGAGAATCATGTGTCCAGGACTCCAGTGTCCACCAGCATGTCGTCCTCAGCGTCCCGGCGAGGAGCCACCGTGAGCTTCCACAACATCAACTACAGCGTGAAGATGAAGAGCGGCTTCCTCTGCAAGAGGAAGGTCACGCGTAAAAATATCCTCATCGAACTCAAGTGAGTCTTTGACTCTTTTCACATTGTATTCTCTTGATGTAGAATATTTATTGAATTAAGAAGGGCATTTCAAAAATACCATGGTGTCCAAAAATGTACCATGGTATTTTTGAAAGCACCTCCATATAAACTCCATGGTTTCTGAATTTCAGCTCTCTGTTAAATATTTCAAGATACTTCTGAAGAACATACCATGGTATATGATTATGGTAATCAAACAGTACCATGGTAGATATGTACCAGTAAAGCCACAGTATTTTTTGCATGGAGACTCAAACTTAGTCTAGAAGTACTGTGGAGTTACAGTGGTGCAAAGATGATGCATGATTTTTATGTTTGTTTGTTTTTTTTTTGTTTTTTTGTATGCATGTTTTAAGTTTTTTTTTTTTTTTTTTTTTTTTTTTTTTTTTTTGTGCATGTTTTTGTATACTTTTTTTGCTTTTTTGTATGTTTTTGTATGCATGCTTTTATTTTTTGTTTTCGTATGCATGTATTTATTTTGTATTTTATTTTGTCTGTTTTTGCTTTTTTGTTTTTATATGCATGTTTTAAGTTTTTTTGTTTTTATGCATTTTTTGCTTTTTTGTTTTCGTATGCATGCTTTTATTTTGTATTTTTTATGCATGTTTTTATTTTGTATTTTGTAGGCATGTTTTTATTTTTTCGCATGTTTTTATTTTTATTTTTTCGCGTGTTTTTATTTTGTATTTTTGTAGGCATGTTTTTATTTAATTTTATTTTTTTCACGTTTTTATTTATTTTTTATTTTTTCGCATGTTTTTATTTTGTATTTTTGTATTCATGTTTTTATTTATTTATTTTTTTCATATGTTTTTATTTAGTTTTTTTGTAGGCATGTTTTTATTTTATTTTTTTTTTCGCATGTTTTTATTTTGTATTTTTGTATTCATGTTTTTATTTATTTTTTTTTTTCATATGTTTTTATTTAGTTTTTTTGTAGGCATGTTTTTATTTATTTTGATTTTTTTCGCATGTTTTTATTTTGTATATTTGTATGCATGTTTTTATTTATTTTTTTCGCATGTTTTTATTTAGTTTTTTTGTATGTTTTTGTTTATTTTTGTTTTTATATATATTTTAAGTTTTGTTTTTAAAGTAATACTAGTTTTTTCAAGTTGTCAAATCAAGTCACCTTTACTTCTACATCGCTTTATACGACTGAAATTGTTTCAAAACAGCTTCACAGTAACATTAAAAATGAACAGAATCATTGATGCAAACTTCATCAAATGTGAGTCTGACGGATGTTTCTTGCGTTTGGCTGTTTGACTGTAATAATGATTACTCTAGTTGTCATCGAATCTGGTTCATTCTGAGCTTGATTTCACGTGTTCCTTTAAAAAATTCAGTGTAGTTTTGTGTAGGTTTGGTGACCAGCAGATCTCTTGTTCAGACTTGTTTTCTGCCTCGTTTTTGTTCTTCTGTACCCTCTGAAAATGTGAAAATAGTTTGGCCCTTGCATGAATGTGATGATAGCAATGGTTATCCTTGTGTTTTCATGCCTGGGTTTTACAACGATCTTTCAGAGGTCGTAGGTCTGAGAACATGTTGTAAGTGCGGACGTGATGTGGGGTAACGGCGCCGTGTGGTTGTGTGATTGGGGAAATCACCAGGGAGGATTTGTGTGAATTGAAGGAAGGAAGTATGGAGGTGTTTCAACCAACTCTAGCAAAATTAGCACTCAGAAACATACGTGCTTCAGTAGGCACCTCATTACATAGACAAACATCAGCCTGAAACATTGTTAACCAAGCGCACACACCCTGTAATGAGCACACACACACACACACACACACCGGGACACTTCACACATGTGCATGTTTACCGAACACACTCGCTTTCATAACCTGATGATCACGGTTACGTATTCGCACCCTGCTGCGTCCAGGTCATTGTCTGAGATGAAAGTCGCTGCAGAACAATAGCTCTGAACTTTCACACGGGGCGGGACGTGTGCTTCTGAGAGATCGGAAAACACAAGTGGGGGTGACATACTAAAACAAGAGAACTTTATTTTAGTGTTTGATTTGAAGGGTTTGTTGGACCTTGACTTTTGTCCCGCTGTCAGATAAGAGTCTGGTTTTGCTGTCTTTCTCTAACAGCCTCAATCACAGAATATAAATCACATGACAGGGACAGTCGCCCAGCAGTCTTAAATAAATCCATTTCTCTTCCAAAATCACTGGTTTTCGCTCTAAACATCAGACGCAATGCCAAGAGCAAAAAATTATGCATTTTTTGGAAAATGAAAATTGGAGATGAAGCGTATTTTTAGAACATCTAAGATTTTTATTATATTTTTTTAATAGAACACAGTTTCCCCTAAAATTCGCAATTACATAATGCATATATATATAATATTATTGATTTCTTATTATTTTATTTAAATTATTTTTTTCTTAAAATTGATACATTTAATACAGCAAAAACTATAATC